>NW_010143382.1:0-62128 GCF_000699245.1 Pterocles gutturalis
GGCAGCGCTGGCGTGTGCGGGAGCCTGGGATCGCGGCTCTGCCTCCTCTGCAAAGGCTCATCCGGGATTATGGTCGAGGTGAAGGGAGAAGGCTCTTGTTCACCCCAAGGATTTATTATGCTCGGGTTTTGATCGCGTTCGGGGGGTTTCTGCAGCCGTGGACGCCTCCCCCTCCCCGGCGGCCCCCCTCCCTTGTTTTCCGTTAGAAACACGGGCAAGAAAATAAATATATTCACTGGGTGTCGCAAGAGCAAAGGCTAAATAATCAAAGGTAACAGCAGCAGCAAGGCGAAGAGCCCCGCACCGTGTCCTGCTCCCCCGCTCCCAGACCTGCCCTCCTATTTATTGGCGAGACCCTCCTCCCTCCCTCCCTCTTGGTGCGAGCGCGTTGTGCGGGTCTTTAATCCTGGGAAAAGTGCAGCCATCCAGCCATGGTGGTTTTCAATGGCTTGCTGAAAATCAAGATCTGCGAGGCGGTGAATCTGAAACCCACGGCGTGGTCTCTGAGGCATGCGGTGGGTCCCAGGCCACAGACCTTTTTGCTGGACCCTTACATAGCCCTTAATGTGGACGACTCCAGGATCGGGCAGACGTCAACCAAGCAAAAGACCAACAGCCCTGCTTGGAATGATGAATTTGTCACCGACGTTTGTAATGGCAGGAAGATAGAGATGGCTGTTTTCCATGATGCCCCCATCGGGTACGACGATTTTGTAGCTAACTGCACTATACAGTTTGAGGACTTGCTGCAGAATGGGAGCCGCCACTTCGAGGACTGGGTAAGTGTTCATGCTGTTGATACATACGTGTACATAGGATTATCAGTGGCATGGCTTTGGGTGCAACATCTGTCTTGCAGAGCTAGGTTGCCAAGGGCATGTAATGGCTCTGAAGGCTTTTTCATTATTTCTACGCTTTGTTATACTGAGATAGTCATGGTTACTGTGTATCTAATGCCTGTGGTCTACAGGCAAGGGAGGAAAGAAAAATATGCTGAATCTAAGTAAGAGATGTATAATTACCACTTCAGTTTCTGAAATTATGTTACATAATTACAAGACTAGTTATCTTATTGTGTTTTAAAAACCCTAACCAAATGCATCCGAACAGAACATTACCGCAAAACCCAGATCCAGCACTTGAGATCCAAGTTCATAATTTCAATGGGAATGCTCTTGGTCAGCCTGGCAATGGTGAGCCTTAAAAATCCAGACTTGACCTCTGATACTAGACACTTCAGGGTCTTCCTATCGCTTGAAAGCTCACTGCATCAACACTGGTGCTCCTCCTTCCTTCCCCCAGCTGATCTGTACCTTTATGCATAGAGCTAACACATTGCTGCTTCAAATAGCTGAAACGGATAAAAGGGTCCTGGTGGATTTTGGCCCCAACCGGACAAATTCTGTTGCCTGTGTACACAACATGTCTAACAGTTTCTACAGTGTCTTAAAGACCTAGAGGCTAATGTGCCTCAGTAGGAGTACCAAAAAACTGGAAAAACCTTGATCTGACATCCTCAGGTACCGTGATTTAACACGGAAAAATCAAACAAACAAAAAAGAAACACAGGAAACTTGAATATGCACGTTTCACATTTCTGTAGTTAAACAGTTAAATGGTATGTCCTTTAAGTAAGATGTATAATAAAACAATAGTATCTGTCTTCTCATTTTAAAAGTACCCTGCTTGACCAGCCATCTGAAATGTGTATGCTTATCTTTTTGTGTATTTATTTGTTTTGATCAAGGATACTAGTCAGGGCAATATTTCTTTGGTAAACAAAGAACCCAGGACCAAAGTGAAAATAGCGAGAGTTAATAGTTCTGAGTTTCATGTATTCTTTGGGGCTTTTTTGCTTAATGCAGTGGTGTGAAGAGATGTCAGAATGCAGGCGTGAAAGAATTAGGCTCTATTTATGCTGATTAGGAACTGAATAACTTTACTGTTAAAACTTTTATGTTTACAACTTTAGAATATTTTTCATTCTGCTACATAAGTTACATTGTGATAATTAGGATCTAGATTGTTCTGATGCTGTATAAAAGCTACACATAAGTAAACTCGGATGTTAAAACCGGGTGATAGGCAGAGGAGAAGTAGCCAAATCAGGAAAAGACAAATGCAGCAGTATTGCAGATGTCTTTTACCTGGACTGAATGATAATCAAGTTGTGGCTCTCCTGAAATCAAGGGGGGTTTCGTCTTTGAGACTGATGGGACGAGGACGTCAGCACAGATTTTTAGTGAAAGAATAATAATTTCATGTGTTCTTTTTGTCTATGTTTTATGGTACATGTTGTGAGTTTGTCGCCAAATCCGGAAGGACCTTGCAGGTTGCAGATGCCAAGTTTGAATTTTAGTGGGGCCGGTGTGATGGGGTATGTCCTGGCACTGATTTTTAAGGTGAATGCAAACATCCAAACACGTTCCCTAGATAAACATTGGAATTTAACAGATTGAAGCCCATTGTAAACATGATCTGGGAGGAACTATATAGCTGAATCAGATAAATGCTGTGTTTTATTGCACCAGGAGTCATTGCTGTCCAGCATTCAGTGGGTGGGAGGAGACGAGGGAGTGACTACTCTCGCTGTCTGTTGATGTGACAGAATTGAGGACAGGGCAGTGGATCATAACTGCTCAGCTCAATGTAATGCAGCTTCTGAAGCATCACCCCATTTGTGTGCTGTAAATCCTCATAACTTGGATTGTGTTTGTGCGGTGCATACAATACACAGTGTACACCATCCTCCCTGTATCACAGTTAGAATCGGTGGGGAAACAAGTATTTGTGGTATTGTGCTTTATCCTTTCCAAAATCTTCCCATTTACTGAATGCGTCACTGTAATTGTAATACTGAGTGTGTTTATTGTATTGTTAATAGATAGGGACCTTCAGAGAACTGGCTTTTATAAAATCACAGGTTTTTTTTTTTCTCTGATTTCACTGAGTTAAAACAAGGCCTGTGGCTGTGATATCTCTGTAGAGTCCATAGTGAAGTAAATAGATTTATTGGTTTCCTCATCAGAGTCTAGTGTCTATATTAAAACCTGAAAAAGAGAAGTCGTCTATGAAATGAATGGGTTTCACAGCACAAGGAAAATGCACGTGGCCTAAACCAATGTTAGGGTAAGATCTGCTGGTTTGATACAGTCAATTTCTTCTGTTTAACAAGAGGACTAATTGCTTCATTTCACTCTTGGCATTAAAGGCAGATATTTTTGTAGTACTCTTCCCCAACTCTATAACAAGCAAATTGAAAGCAGCAGTCACAGGAACCCATTTCTCCGTACTGCCTGAAATATCAAATAAATGTAACCTAAGACACACTCTTGGAGACCAAAAAGTATTTTAATGCCAGTTCTGAGGGTTTCTCTTTAAGCATTACTGAAAGTTTGAACTGAGTACCACATGCTTGTTCAGTGTTTTCGGTGTAATTGCACTGCTGCCCCTCTTTACTTTCAGAATGAAGCAAGAATTTTTGCAGGACTGGACTGTCACTGTTCAAATAGGTTTGAGAAAATGCTCGTGTGCTGAGAACAGCTCTTGTCAGTATGTTCATAGCTTTAATGCTTTCGATCTCATATAATACAGTATGTATTTTTGTAAGGAAATGTCAATATTTGTTTTACAATATCTGCACTAGGGTCAAGGTTATGTTACTTATCCTGTAATATATTTCTAGGCTCTCATCAGAAGTCCAGAATACAAAAAAGACTTGCAAAGAAATAATGTTTGGGGTTTTTAATGTTTCTCTCTTTAGTCAGCTCACCTACTTGGATTGCTTCTTGCCATTCTGCAAATCTTTGTATTTTTTCTAAGAGGTGAGTTTTTTAAGAAAATACTGGGTATTTTTCTCACTGTTAAGCCTGTACTATGTACTGATGCCATGGTTACAGTGGAAACACTAATGATAAACAAGTACGAAGCTTGAAATCATGATAGCATCTATTCTATTAGGACAAGTCAGATAAATATGCAAAATCCTGGTTCCTTTTAGTTACAGAGTATTCAGCAGTTGCAAAAAATTATTTTTAACCTTACTGTGTGTATAGTCCTTGAATATATATGTACTAAAAAAAATGAAAGTTGTGGCCTAAAACAGTGGTTCAGATTTTATTGGATCAAAGGTTTTAAATAAATTATATACTTTAAAAAAAATCAATATGAAAATATTTGTTTGGGTTTCTAATAAAGGTATCGTGACAATGAAAAAGATGGCTGGTCTTCCAGTGGTGCATCAATACAGACATAGCACAGCGAAAGTGTCAGTTTTGCAGGTTTTTTTAGTCATGGCTACACTGCAGTTTTAAAGAGAGCTTTGGATTTGTGACATTACAGGCTTTCCTGTAGGTGCATAAAATGCTATACAGAGGGGCGTAGAGTGTTCAAGAGGATATTGGTGAACTTACACTTTGACAAAGATGAAATACAGAACAATAAACAACATGCAAGTTCTGACTGAAAACCAAACTAATAACATGAAAGCTGTGGCTATATTTTTTTTTACTTTGGGTAATTCAGGTAATAATAAAGTATGTCCTTATCTAGCTTTCTTACATATGGCATATGTAAATATTACACTTGAGTTGGTGATGCAGCTGCATTTTCATCAGCAGAATTGAGATCAGGAAGGAAAATTCCGTTGATATTCGTTCGTTGCCTTGTGGTTGCAGTCCTGTGAATTAGCACGATCGATGTTTATGTGTTTGGATGATTGGTAGTATGGGTTTTGAGTTCATGTCCACTTTCCAGAGCTGATGATAGGTGAAATCAGTGTGATTGGGCCTATGCCAAAGACTCCATCTAAGGGTCTTAGCTATTAGCCCAGCTGTACATGCGAAAACCTATTGAGTCGTCCTAAAAAATCCTTTTGTGGGCTAAGTAGCTGAACTCACTAAATCAGTCAGGACATCACGACATTAGCAAGAAAAGCCTCTATTTCCACTGAAAATATTTTACAGCTATATTCAGGTTAATGAAAGAAGTTTAATTTTCTTCTGTCTTAAAAAAATCCCCAACACTGTCAGGAAAAATATAAAACACAGATTTGAGTGATCTTTTCTTTGGTAATCCTAAATATCTTTCATTGTAATTTTTTTTCACTCCCGTGCTGCTTCTTAAGATTTAAATTTAAAACATTACGCTTTTAAAAGGCATCCTTTCATATTTCCATTTTATCAATGTGAAGTTACGCAACTGGGCCACCATTGCATAAAACAAGTTTATAGTGAATTAATATAATATCTCAGTAACAAGTTGATGATGAGTTATGGGAAATGGTGTGCAGAAGAGGTATGCTGTTTTACGTACCTGTTGAAGCGTTATGTATTTTTACGTTATGCTTACAGTGTACTATTGGAGACATTTTGCTGTTGGAAAGACTAGGTCTTTAAGTTGCAGTCCCTGCGGTTAGACACGTAGGTTAACAGAGCTGTGAATGTCATGGTACCCACCTCTCATAAAAGAAAGAACAGTAACAAGTCATACATTAGAAAATCTGGAAGCACTTTAGAGAAAGGTCAATATTCCTTCTTCTCTTTGAGGAACTGAGAAGTAGGTGCCAGTCACTCAGAAGGGCAATAGCATGGGAGGGAATGAAACTCCTCTGAGTCCTTGGTCCAGTGAGCTGTCCATAGCCCTGAGAAGTAGAACTGTCTCTTTCCAGTGCCTCTAATCTGAATTTACTGGAAAGATTGCTCAGGTGCTTACCAGAGTTTTTCTGTTTGTTTGTTTGTTGTTTTCCTTTTCTTTTTAAATGCCATTTCTGTTGCTGAAATGAGAACTCCTTTCAGTAAGCAGGTGATCTGTTGTAGCTGGCAGACAGAGAGTGGAATAATGATTTTAGTGGAGGTCACCTTGCACGTTAACCTCTGCTTGTTCTGTGCCCTGCTGAAGGTTGGCATTGGGCTAGCAGAGTGTGCTTGTAGCATATTTTCATTTTTATTTTCATCTGCTGGCTGAACTTGTCTGTGCTGATAGTGTTGAAAGGCCTAGGATTTTGCTTGTGAAAGCTTTATCTCATCTAAACTGCAGTTCATGGACTGCTGAAAACTATTATCAGAAGAGTATGGACTGAAATGAAAGGGACATTGCTGTCCTGTTTGATAGGTTTCTGCATGACAAGGCTGTCACTGAGCAGGGTCTGGCAGATTTGGGGGGCAAGGGTGAGAGAGTTACAGGGGATCAGCAGGGTTTCACAGGGGCTCAGCGTAATTGTGGAGGTGGGCGGTTGTCAAGAGGAGGTGGGGGATTTTGGAGAGCACTTTGTACAGGTAGGGGTCTTCTTTGCCTTCTCCCCCAGCCTGTCTCCCTCCTGTGCCTTCTCTTTTCCCTCTCTGCTGGAGATGTGGTACAGTCACCACGCAGCTCACCCACTATCTCGTATCAATCCCTTTCTACAGCTGCATAGATCTACTCCTACTCCCTGCTAGAAATGTTCTCTCCTAACAGCTCCTGCTTACTTGCAGGGCTTCCCAGCCTGCTGAGAAGCAATAGAGGGGGAAAAAAGCTGCCTCTGTGGTTGCTACTGCAGGGAGAGGGAAAGGGCAAAGTGGGGAATAGGAAGAGATGAGGCATGGAGAGAAACAAATAGCTGCTGCTGCCCCACATACTCCAGCTGCCCTTTTGGCAGCAGCAGAAGGCTACACATGTAGGAGACCAGAATGAGCTGGCATAGGCAAATTGACTAGTTGAAGGCCGTATGTTGCTCACTGACCTATTTTTTTGGTGGGATTTTTGGTCGTTTTTATTTTGTTTGGTTTTTTGGAGGTTGGTTTTTTTTTTTTTTTTTTTTTTTTTTTTTGCCTGCTTTGCTCAGCTTATAGCTTTTGAAGTCTCACTTCAGATATGAAAAAAATTGCTCAGGGCGTGGAAAGTGTGTAGTATTCAGTTAGCACTGAATTATCATACATGTAGGTCAGGATTTAATGCCATGACTGATCGGAATCTCATCCTGCTCCTACTAGGATAATGCTGCAGCAATACCAATGCTGATACAAAGTTCCACATAGTGAAAGTAATTCTACTAAACTTTGTATAGAGTATTTGTTAGAACAGAGTTACCAGTGACAGAGTCCAGTTCACAGGTATTAGTTTGAAGCTGGACTTTAAGAAATGCCTAAGTGGGGTGAAAATGATTCTTACATGTCCTTCTTGCACCAGTTTTTATGTATGTATCATTATTCCAGCTCAGGCAGTTCTGTAGACACTATGCAGAACTTCATGGTTGTGAGTAAATTGCTGATCTCACTGGGTTTGCTGGGTTCACTGGGTTTCATGCAGGCATGTGTTTAAATTCTTTCCTCATCTGGGACCTGTGTTCCAAGGGAAAACTGAGAATAAGTAACATTTAACAACATCCTTTACTTTCATTTTACTCTTACTGATTTATTATTCTTCTGCAAATCTTGCACATGCAAGCCTGGTTTCTGCTTTCCTCAGCCATCAAAACTAAATCTCTGCCCTCCCCATCCAGAATTTTTTAAATACTGCCGAAATGAGGATTTGATTTAAGCTGGAATTGTAGGACTTGGCATCTAAGTGTGATTAGTTTCCACTCCCTAACTAAACTTCAATTTAAATGAATTTTTTTGGGGTTTTCAAATTTTGAAGGGAGGCTATGAACACAATTGGTAAATAATTAGAGGCGAGAACGTTTATGCTTGGAATTTACTGGCTGAATTCAACTCTGCTCTACCTGCTACTGTCTTGATCTCCTTTCCCTAACCCCAGTCTTCAGACTGTAAGAAAAAGACATCTACAGCTCATGGAATGAGAGGTTTTGGAAACACTAGGGTATGCAAGCAATGGGAAATCTGTGGTCCAAGAGGACTGAGAAGAGACTTTCTCTCCATCCACATGGACAGCTAGGGCTGGAACTATCTGGATATGGAATAAGATCAGAAATCTAAAGACAGCTTGGAAAACTACCAGTTTGGGGGGAGAACCAAACAAACCCTTTTGTCAAGCTAGACTGAGTAAGGTCTGAAGAATGGAGATGTTTGGCATTCTCTTTTGAGTCATGCAAATTGTAGCAGTTACATGGTTTTCTACTATTTGGGGGGAAAGCACTCATGACAGAAGGCTGTCAAAAAAGTTTTAACCTTGTGTTTGTAAGCCACTTCTTTCATGTTTGGCAGGCAGTCACTACAAGATTTAAAAAGTGTGTTCGGCAATATTAATATGACACTGCAACTGTAAAGCTAATAAATAATTCTAGAGATTGGGTAACTTTAATGGCAGTTATGTACTTTGCACTATATTTTAGTAAATCAAAATGCAAATGAATATGATGTAAGAACATCTGCAGAATTACTATGTACTCTGATCATTATTCACAGTCAGTAGCTTGAATTGCTAGTAAAGTTGACTTCTGAGTGTCCTCTTAACTTCCTCTAAGAGTTAAAAAATCTTAAAATATCATTGCTGTGATTTAACATAAATTACAGAAGCCAAGATTTCACATATTTTTGAATAGCACAGCTACAAAACCTAGTGATATTGGCATGTTCCCATTAAATATAACAGGAGTTTTAAGGTTTCTTTTATTGGAAGCAGTGTTGGAGAAAAGCTACACAGTTCTAAGAGTTTTTCCCCCACTGAACTCTGTAGGGCTTGAATTGCTGAAGAACAGAAATAAAGACAGACCATTGCTTTTAGAAGTAAGAAAGGCAAACTTCGATTCTATCGGAGGCTTGCGTGCAGCCATTTCTGCCTTGTATCGGCTGACTTGAGCAGATTTAATTGTTCCAGACAATAGGATCATTTTGGTTGTTTCTGGTGTCCTGCTGGGCAATTTCATCACAGGCAGGAACAAAAAAGCGTAAGTAATGGCTAGATGTTACCAAATAAATTTAACATCTGCATTGTTTGAGCAGTGAGCCCCTATTGTATCTCTGTATCTTAAATGAAGAGTAGGCAAACTCAATACTTCGTGTTTCTAGCTTAGCATCTTTCAGTACTTTGCTGTATAAATACATATCAAGCCCCTTATAATGGGGACCGGGGTTTCTTACACATTTTAGACCTCTTCATTCTTCAGTACATTGGCCTTTTTAATGTCATTAAAAATATATGGCTTTGTCAATGTTAATATTTATAAGTATCTTTAGGTAGTGATGTGATAGCAATGAAACAGATGTAATGGTGTGGAGAAGTGAAAGGAAGACTGATGCATACTCTGCATAGGTGTCGTGGTTTAACCCCACCTGGCAATTGGCACCACACAGCAGCTCGCTCACTCCTCCTGGTGGGATGGGGGAGAGAATCGGAAGGGCAAAAGTGAGAAAACTCGTGGATTGAGACCACGTGCACAAGCAAAGCAGAACAAGGAATCTATTCACTACTTCCCATGGGCAGGCAGGCGTTCAGCCGTCCCCAGGAAAGCAGGGCTCCATCACATGTAATGGTTACTTGGGAAGACAAACACCATTGCTCTGAATATCCTTGCTTCATTCTTCTTCCCCCAGCTTTCTATGCTGAGCATGATGTCATGTGGTAAGGAATATCCCTTTGGTCAGCTGGGGTCAGCTGTCCCAGCTGTGTCCCCTCCCAGCTTCTTGTGCACCTCCAGCCCACTCGCTGGTGGGGTGAGAAGCAGAAAAGGCCTTGGCTCTTGGCTTAGGCTGGATATTAGGAAAAATTTCTTCACTGAAAGAGTGGTCAGACATTGGAACAGGCTACCCAGGGAGGTGGTTGAGTCACCATCCCTGGAGGTGTTCAAGAAACGTGTAGATGTGGTGCTTAGGGACATGGTTTAGTGAGTTAGGTGGTGTTGGGTTGGACTTGATGATCCTTGAGGTCTTTTCCAACCTTAATGATTCTGTGATTCTATGATTTTATGATTCTGTGTAAGCACTGCTCAGCACTAACAATAACATCCCTGTGTTACCAACACTGTTTTCAGCACTCATCCAAAACATAGCCCCACACTGGCTACTATGAAGGAAATTAACTCTGTTTCAGACAAAACCAGCACAATATGATGGTTGGAAATGGTTGTAATTGCTTTGCTTTGTCTCAGCTCAAAAACCTGCAAGACTTAATAGTGTTTTCTTCTTCCTTGTTTTCTTTCAGTTTCTTCTTTATCATATGTTCTGTCTTCCTGTTACCAATTCTCCATCTTTCTTTATCTGTTCTGGCTTCAAGATGGTCAAGAAATGATAAGGTGACCTTTACAGGATTGCATAAGATTTTGATGTTGGCAATGCTAGCAGGCTACATGAATGGAAAGTCCTGCTATAGAGCTCTACAGAGACCTATTGCAAATACAGTTTTCTTGCTGGGACCATATTTACTCGCTGCATAAGTCTTTGTGGCATCTGTCAATTTACCTTTATTTCAAGGTGAGATTGATCCATGGTCTTTGAAAACTATGTCTGAGAATATGTTGGAAAAGGAAAGGCTAAACGTCACTCATGCTGTGTCCACTTCTCTTTCTTACATGGTTCTAGTTGGATTTATTGAGGAAACTTTTATTTTTTTGTTTTCCTCTGAGTTCCCTTGCCTTTTGCTTCCTTGTAACCCCATAGTGCCTTGGCACCTCTTGAACATTTGGCTTCATGGTCCACTTTTTTTTTTCCTTAATCCACTCTTATCACCTCTTCCTCAAGTCCTGGCTGTCTGTTTTAACTTCTCCTTCATTTTTCTTGTTATTACTTCACATATATCCATATTGCTGTTACTCCCACCACTCCAAGGTGTCACTGGTGGACCGGTGATGTCCTCGTGTCAGTAGGACTCAGAGGCATCTTCAGTACCTGAAGCCCCATGGGGTTTGCCTAGCTGCTCTCATCCATAGCGTGTCCCCACTGTGCTTCTCAGCAAGCAGCACGGAACTAACTGATCAGATCAGTGGCTGTTGGAACAGTTCTCTTCAATCAGAAGTGATGCACTGAGTTTCCAGCGAGTTATACTACACAAGTGTTTGAAGGAAGAAGCCTAATATGGTAGCTTTGAATTTCAAGCAAAATTCTCTGATTTTAGCAGAGTCAGTGGGGTGCTGAATGAACATTACCTGTACCTGAAAACTGGACTCTCCCAAGCAATGGAAACACTGTTGTAAAATTTTAGTTGATACTGACTGTTGGGATTTTCAGGGACTCCTAATCACAGGAGATATCATGTAGTTTGTTTTTTTTTTATAATATAAAGCAAAATTATGGTTTCTGTCTTCAAAAGATTACAATCCAAGCACAAGCCAAAAAGGGCAGACTGGGGAAGCCAAAAGAAATAATAGGAAAATGCTTACCGGTGTGAAAGGCTGTAGTGGTAGCTTAGCAGCAGCCTATCAGTTCTGCTTTGCTTGGTGTCCCTAACACAAAATGTCAAGGAGAGAGGCAATAGTGGACATTTTGCTGTAGACATCTGGAGAACCTGATACTTTGCATGTTTCTCTTCAAGGAGTTGACAGGTTTAGCGGGACAGCCCTTATGATCTAGTCCATGGTTATTTCTGAGTATCCCATATAGCTTTAAGAATGTTTGGGATCACCCGCTTTTAGGGACCTACAGGATTTTTCTGTATAATTCCATGAGAGCTGGTATTAACTGTATTATTGCGTTTATTTCTTTATCAATAGCTGGATTAGAGCACTACCAGTGTGATAATCAAATATAGACACAATATAACAGGTCAATATTAACTACTAACATCACTGGGCTGAGATAAGCTTTGTCCAATTTTATTCCAGACCTTTACTCTTTGTGTCAGCAAGTTCTCAGAGCCATGTCAAGGATCTAAGATGGGGAAAGAAGAGTTTTATTAACCTCTCACAATTATCATGCTCCTATGATCTCTTCAGGTGCTCTTTCCTTGCCAGTTCACGCTCATTCTTTGTGTCCAATTTGCCCATTTGTTGCAAGATGCCTTGGATAGGGAATATTATATTGCCTTCTTGTATATATTGTTTAATAGGACCGTGGAGTTACAGTCCTTGTTTGAAAGGCATTCACTGTACAACAGTAATATAGTATAGAAAAACAAATCAGTGCAATTGATCTCTGTTTGTCATAGCCCAGTGCAGTGCAAAAAGCAAAAACTTTTCTGTTGGTTTTGTTGGTACCTAGATGTGTGAGTAAGCAAAAACAATATACCCTAAACAAACACAAAAGAAGTTTAACTCTGTAGTGTGTGCTCTGATCTAATGACTAGGGGGCATAAGTTGTCTTGCACACCAATTCAAAGCTCATATTCCTATATTGATTTTAATGGGAATTTCTTTAAGTGTTATTCCCTGTTGCTGAAGCTGTTGAGAGCACTTGTATCATTTAGTTGCCTACATAGTGATTCCTCTGTGCTACTAGCTGAGTTAGGGAGACGAGTAGTTACATCACCATCAAGTGAGTTTCTTGTTTAATATTGCACTTTAAATATTTCTCAGAATTGAGGCCTGTTGTAAATTTTTCAGATGTGTGGAAGTCACGTGAAGAGTTTAGGCTCCTGATTCATCAGTCTTTTGAAAGTGTTCCCCAGCTGTGTTTTCATCAGTGGTTATTTCAGTGTCTTATCTGTTTGTGAATGAATTTGTGGATGCGTTGTGAACTGCTTGTAAATGCATTGGTCAGAATGGTCAGTTCAGACCAACGAGCCTTCTCTTCACTTTGGTGCGTACATGTTTTCTTGCAAGTGGTACTGTTCAGAGTGTTTTTAAAGTAAAAAACTAAAACAAAACCTTAACTTTTTTTTTTTTTCTGACTAATACTTCGTTAATAAAACAATAGTAAATCTTTGAATATTTGAACAAATAAAATGCAACTGCTCTCTACCCTTGTTTGAATGTACTCTGGACATCAAACTGACAGGCTCTAACATGTTCCAACTGTTTTATTTTGTTTAAAATTTGTACACTCTCCAGCCAAGCACTGCTTTACTGTATCAGTATTATTAATAACGTAAAGCTTTCAGAATCCTTAGTGTAATCCAAAATTTACAGTTTTTAAAATCAGATTTAAAATCAGATGTGAAGTGTCAGAATGTCATTTTGTCTCTTATGCTGTTCCTGGAAGACTGAGGTCAAAAAAAGCATCTGACTGAAATAGAAGGCAGGCAGAGTGAGAAATGGGGGCAGCTCTGGTGAAGCCTCTTCTCCCTACAGCAATCTCCTGCTGGACTTTATGGGCTTCTTCTGTTTGGGACCTGGCTGTAATTGTGGCACTGATCAGTAAGACAAATTACAGGCCTAATGTTTTGTAGAACTGCCAAAAAGTTTGTGCTCTTCCAGCAACTGTGAATCAGCCCTGTACCCTATTTGCAGACTAGCAAGTAAAATCTGCTTCCCAGCAGCAGTGTGCCAGTCTGCAAAACCCCTGTATATAAGCTTTATGCATGGCTGATCAACTTTGTGATGCAAATAACGTGAAGTCTTGGAGACATTTTATGCACCTATGAAGATGTCCTTGGTGCTCGTGTTATCCTCTGTAAGACAGGAGTGAAGTGCCGAAGCCTCCTTGGAGCGTGGATGCATACATTCTGGCCAGGTGGCAGTTTTAACTGCAGGAGTTATTACTTGCTCTTTGATAACGCTCACTATGTGTTAGGTAGTGCAGAAACAGAAAATTCATCGTTTCTTCCTGGAGGAGCTTATGCTGTAAAATCACAAAACTTATTACCTCACTTTCAGATAATAATGTCATAAACTGCAACATAAGATCTATGAAGGTTTTGTACCTGTGTATCAAGATAGAAGTGATATGCAAAACCTGTAGAAAATGCATATCAAAACACAAATCTATACTTTCCAGAACAGAAGTATGCAAAAGAAAGAAATGGTGTGTTGTTGCAACTTTAAGAAATGGATTTGATGACCCTTGGGTAAGCAGTACTTGCCTAACTGAGTAGTTAAGTGAGAGTGTTTTTATTCACATGAGTCAGCAGAGACAGAGGCTGAAGCTGAAGTTGTGTGCCAAACCAAGGAACGTGTAAATAAGACGGACTGTCAATAAAGTGAAGCCACTTTGTAATAGACTAGATTACACAAACAGGAAGATCATATTTGCAGCAGGCTTCATTTAAATAAAAGTTTCAAAATGTAACAGCATGTCACAATATAAAAGTGACTTTCAGCACTATTGCTTGGTTTTCCTTAGTGTTTGTGGTAACAGGTGAGGTTGGTGAATTAATTTTGTGCACAATGTGTTCCTGATCCCAGTTGCTTTATGGTCTGAAGTTCTGGTGAGCCATGAGATAATGTGTAATAATTCCGTCATAATCTTGTGTGCTGTGAACTGGTCAGACAAGTTTTTACATACTTAGTTGTCCTGCATCTACTTGTGACATACCACGTTATTTCCTCTCTCTTCTGTAATTTTTACCTTTATTTCCATTCACATAATTCCTGCAAACAAATGAGGATGTCAGTAATAGGAAGTGATGGGATGGACATTCACTGATAATTCAGGCATAAAATCTTCTTATAACATGAATAGTCCAGCTGTTTATATCAGTGGTTCCAGAAGAGGCTTTTGTCTGCTTTAGATTTGCATGTAGTGATACACAGATCTTATCTGTCTCAGGTAGTAATGAAATTCATTAGCAAAATATCAGAGTCTGGAGAATCTTGAGCACAGTAACTTTCACAGCATTCCTAAGAGGAAGTGTAATGGATGGAGAAACCCAGAAGCACGGCACAAGAATTATGGTTTTAATCTCAAAGTTTTGCAACGGAGGTATCAGTATCCTAATTTTTATAGAGAGGAGACAGGGCTGAGACCTAGACTCCCTGCCTGATACCTTTTAGATATATTTCTTTCTGTCTTGCCGCTTCTTCCTCATCTGTCAATGACTCTGCTTAGTCTGTTTGCTAAAATAAGGATTCTAACCATCACATTTCTATTTCCGTCTTGTAGCATAGGTTTTGTGGGCTATTGGGTTTATGTGCTGGTTGGTTTTTTTGTTGTTGGTTTTTTTTTTTTTTTTTTCATTCTGTTTTAATTCTGCAACTGCTTTATTGTGGGGATGCTTTCCTTCAGTTGAGGCAAACAAACAGAAATGCAGGGCCTACGTCTGTCTGCGTCCTTGACAATGGAGCTTTCTTTGTAGAGGTATGGATCTATAAAACCAGGCTTTGAGACTCTCAAAGCAGAGTCAGTAGTTTGAAGCTGGGCTGCCTCTGTGGGTGAGTAGTTGGGGGCAGCACCAGCTTTACTGTAACAGTGAAAAAATTACCAGCTAGAGCTGTCCTGCATGCATGTGCTTGGAGTGCCTCCAGTATTGAGCCTACTTGTGTATGAATATATGTAGGCTGTCAAAGGGGCTGAAGAGTTGGATGTGCAGATCCCTTTGAAATGTAGAACAAATTGTTTTGAGCACCTTTGAAAGCTGTCATCATAACTCGTAATTCTGTATATCATTTATAATCCCATAACTGTAGTTAATATGGTAGAAGAGAACAGCAGACAAAATGTAAAAGTTGAAGTATTTGTTATTTGATCGTTCATACACTAAATTCAGAGGAAAAGGGACTTCCATTTGGGTCACTCATTTGAAGAAGCAGAACATTTAATTTTCCATTTTTAGGGCCTCATCTTAGTTATTAGTAGTAGATGTGGTAGGTTTTTATAGAAAGGCTTAGGATCTTACAGCTGGAGTTGTGTGAAGAGGGAGTAAGTGCAGCTGGTGTGTGCTGTGGAACAGTTGTGTGGCACAGCAAAGCCTGATGGGAGCCCAACACCTGAGTGTGTTTATGAAACAGATACAGTGAGATTATATTGGTGTTGCCTGCCTGGCAAACTACTAGCCTGTGGTTTACACAAGGCTGTCCCTGGTTTTGAAAAAGCCACAGAGTCACTACACCGGATATGCTAACATGGCTTGGGGTTAACATGTTACACTTCAGGATTCATCCTGGGTGGGATAAATTTGGTGCAGATTATAGCAACTGAGGTTTTATGAATTTGAAGAAATTTTTGTAATTTCTGGGGAAATTAAAAGAAAGCGTCGTTTTAGCTACTCAGAGTTGCTTTGCAAAATGATTCATTATGTATTGTACTTGGAGTTCAAATGAAGTGGGGGAAGGACACAACATACCTGCTGCCATCCTTTCACAGTGAAGAGATGGCATTCTGTTGAGTCTTTTGATGTGTTGTATATTATTAAGCTGCCTGATCAGTATAAATTTAACAGCTGGACTTGTAAGTGTAGTAAAGCTTTTTATTTACAGTTCTTTCATCCGAAAGGTATTGTCAGACGCTACAGAAAAAAAATGACAAAATGTGGATTGTTAAAGTCCATCATACTAAAAGTAGTCAGTGATGGGAATATCAGTTTTGTGGTGGTGTGTGAAGTAGAAGGCATTGGAGTGCAAAGGTGATGAACTTGTGACTTCGGTTACTTAGAGTTCTCATCTGTTCGTGAGCATTGACTTTAAACTCACAACTCAGGCATTTCTGTATGGCCATCTGAAATTTTAATATTGACTTACAGCCAATTCTTTTCAAATTCTTCTGGTGTCACAGGTTTACTTTTCCTGGAACAGTAACACTGATTAAGGATGTTAAGACAGAATGCTTTGTTAAGACAGAATACTTTGAATGTATACTAGAACTGAACGAATGCTAGATGAATACAGATTTGTTTATTAATATGTCTGGCAGGTCCACTGTACAATGTGAGGCTGTATCAGTCATCAGCACTTCAGTGTGAGGTTAACATTTGTGTCCTCACTTCTTAAAATATGAATGTAGTGTGTTAGATATTCATCTCAAGGCTGACATATTTAATCAGCAAAAGAGTGTACGGGAGGGGTACCCAGCAGTCCTGAAAGTGTCTCTGCTCCCAAACCAGGTTCCCAGTAAGAACCGTAATGGAAGACCCTGGGTAGGTAAGTCTTCCATGCTTCAAAATGCTATCTGCCCCGATGGCAGATCCCACGTCCCAGGGTTTACATCTTCAAACCCACGGGCTCAATGCTACTTTCCTTCAACCCTGCTATCTTAAGGGATACTACTTTTCCAGTACCACTTCCTTCTTGTGCCTTACTATCCCAGTGGTGCTTTTAATCACTGTTTCTTTGGTTGCTGTTTGCGTCTCCTCAGTTGAGAAGTACCTCACTTCTGCTTATGGCAGAATTTAGAAATCATGGTGACAGGCTGCATTTATCAAAACTCCTATGAGGGATCCTGGTTCAGAGAGAGAGTATGTAGTCACGGAAGACCTGTGTCTAGCCTGATTAAAAAAAAAAAAAAAAAGGTTTTGGCTCAGAATGACTTGAGTATATGAGGGTGAGAAAGGGTGAAATAATTTGTCTTCATTTGCTTGGGTATGTATATTCAACTCATTTTGGATTTTCTTTCCTGTTAAGAATCTAGGAAAGGGGATACCATTCTCTACCACCTGTGTGTTCTTTTTTTCCCCTGGAGAAAGAGAGACTGTCAGCAGCTTTAGTTACAGTTAACATATTTAATCATTCAAAAGTTTAATTTGAAGACGTGCTTTGTTACACTGTGTTTCCCGGTGGCTCCATCCAAATCTGGGATAGCTGTAATGGATAAAACACATTAAGGCTGTGAATATGTGTCATAGGAAGAGTTTATGTTGACTGGAAGGCGAGACGTTGGGCAGCCTCCCTTTTAGCGTTGTCTGAATGATAACTGTGTGAAAGTAGATACAGAAGGAAAATATGTTACTGAGAGAGAACAAAAGCAAGTTCAGTAAGGTATTTCAAGGCCAAGGTGACTCAATTGAGTTATTACTGGCTCTTATTAGCGTGCCTGAAAAAAGTAATGCTCTTTGCTTCAGCTGGGTGGCCCTCAGAAAGGGGAGAGATTCTTTCCTGCCTTTTGAAATCGTCAAAGAATGAGAGTAATCATTTCCAAAGTTATCTCTGTGGCGGAAAGCCTTGTTGTTCAGGATAAACCAGGATAAACAAAGGACAAATAGGAAGTGACTTTTAAAAAGTATGGATTTGAACCTGCGAGGTGCTGAGTGTCTCCCGTGGAATGCTGAGCTTGTTTGATTTCCAGTAAGTTTATGGCTCTCAGATCCTGACAGGATCAGGTCCTAAGATTAGATCTGCTCTCTGAAGTAAAATCGGGTTACTCCTGTCAGCTTGTTTTAACTGCCAGTATTGTTTGCAGTGCACATCGTCAGTGCTCTGTATGTACACAGACATATACAGCCCTTGAGTAGAGACAGAAGCTGATCTGCAGGGACTGTATCGCTTTCACATTTTCATTGTTTGTCTATTGCACTAATAAGAACTCTGGTATGAAAATGACCTTTGGGTAGAGGAGCATGTAGTGGTGTAGTGCTTCATTTTAAGATGCATTGCAAAGCCTTTCACATTTAGCTTTGTTAACTTCAGTGGAGCCACTCATGGTATATGGGTATCTTAATATACCGTGGCCTGCACTGAGATTCAGAGCTTGCAAAGGATGTTTGAATTGGACGTCTTCTCTCCCACTAATACATACTTTACTGTCCCTGTGAGGTTAATTTCCTACCAATATTCTGACTGCAGTCATTGTTGGCGTTATTTGAACTAGGGGTGGGTATAGCAAGACTTCACTGCTAGTCATGCTGAAAGGGAAAACTACTTATTTCTTCACAGTAGTTTCTAGATGTTACACCAGGAAATCTATATGCTCTAAGCATGAACTGAGAAATGTAAATACAATATTCAGACTGATTCAGTCCTCTCAAAATTTATTGCTTTTATGATGAGCAAGTGGCTAAAATTTTTGCATCTGGTTATTGCAGCATGTAGAAATAAAACTCTCATCTGAAATAGTGTTGAAGTTTTTAGTGACAGGACATAAATGAGGCATGGATCCTTCTTTTTTTTGATTGAAATATTAAGTCTATGCTAATGTTGTATAGAAGGCTTGGACTATCGAGTCAAAGGGATTGTGATTATATTATACCTTTCCCAGGGTTTGTGTGTTGTTCTTTTTTGAGTAGAATTTGTGTGTTCTTTGACCTTTCCAACATATGGATTATAAACAAGTTGGAGACAAAGGGGAGGAAAAATTAGAAAGACTATTCAAAGAAACAGTGCTTAATTCTACTAAAGCTCATGCCTCAGGCTTCAGTGGTCAGAGTTTCATCAAACAGGTTCTTCTACCTCTGTTTCCTCATTCCTCCTGAAGAGAGTCAAGTTGACCATGCTCAATTAATCACGAGGCTTCAGAGCATTCCTTGTGCTCCAGAGAAGGAGAAGAGTGCCTCCATGACTGGGGACCAGCACCCGGGAAATATCTACAGTACAGATCCTGAGCTATAATGATTTGGGGCAGGGGACCGTTTTCTAGGGCAGCTTTTTTTTTGCAAGGTGCATGGTGACACCTTCTGGGAGGCCACAAAGAGGCTAAACCAAATTTAGCAAGCAAGAAGTGAAGTTGCTCCTTGGGGGGGAAGCAGTCTCCTGTTAAGCCTGGGGAGCCTTGTTTCCCATCATTCAATGATGCCAGTCATCCATAAAATAATGCAAAGGACAAGCCTGGGAAATATGGCATATTTCTTAATATATACTAATTTTGAGTGGACAATATCACATAATCATATCATCACGTGGAAGAAGTCAATGTTTCTCACTGTACGTAAGGATGATCTTAACACTGAAAAGCATGACAGTGGAAAGGGGAGCTATTCCAGTAGTTACATTTCTAACCTCCTTTAGGGTACAGACTTCCCATTACAGCTTCTTGATCACAAGTATTCAGTACAGGACTTCCCTGAAAACTACTGATAGGAATAACTTTCTCTGCAACATTTGCAGACCATCCTTTGAGTCTCTGGGTTCTCAGTGTGAAAATATAAGTGCTTCAGACGGTGTCTACTCTGGGAAAAGAAACAGACAAAACCTTACTCTTCACTGTACAGATAGGGCTGAAATTCATTGAATATTAGCAATTAATGTTGAAATAGAAGGTACAGCTACCTCTCCTGCAGCCAGGCCTGCAGTGATCAGCAGCTGGGAAAGAACTGTTCCCGGTTTGTTTACCAATACAACGAATAAGTAACTGTGTGATATTTATGGCTTGCAGACTGTCAGCTTCAAAAAGGGAGTCCAGAAGCCTATAGAGCTTTAAAAATACCTTGTACTGGTTTTGAACGTTAGGTCTAAATGTTCCTGTTGTTTCTCTGAGTGTCAAGGAGCAAAAAGAGCCACATTTGTCCCTTTTTTTTCCCACAATATCTGTGGAATAAAGGATGGGTGAAGAGGTTCACTCTGCAACTGTTACTCCTCTTTTAGCCCAATAAGATGATCAGTAATAGTAATACCTCCGTTGGTTTGTATTGGGTCACTTTGGGGGCTGTGAAGCCCCTCTCTGTATGACAGTCGGGGGCATCAAAGAAGGTCTCATACAGGAGAAAATCAGCAAGGTAACGTGGAGCACAAGGCTTAGCATGAATGAACTGTTGTTTGGAGAGTTTTTGAAATGAGTATGCTTGTCCAGAGATCTGTCTGGGATATGAGTGCTTCTCCTCTTAAATGAAGAGGATAAAGGTTGGTCTTCCCCCTTCCCTCACTGCCGTGTTTTCTACTGGAGAGTGTGAATCAAAGCTGGCAGGGCTGTCAGTCCCACGAGGTAGCATTGCCTGAGCCCCCCGCCCCGCTTCCTGAGGAGGGAAGAAGAAAACTGGGATCATAATGGCAACATTAAAAAAAAATATATGTCTGAAATACCTCAGCATTACCCCAGAGAAATGTGTGTCCCTGATAAATGAGCCTTGATATTGTTGTTGAAATGCTTACGAGCAGCTTACCATCATGGGCCATATGCAGCCTGCTGTGATCTTAACATGTCCATCTGTGTGTAGTGTGATCCGGTAACCTGGCTGAAACAATATGCTCACAGGATGTCCTGCAACGTTATTGGATTCTACCTAAATTGTTCCATACTGGATGATTTATACATTTTGTTTATATATGTGCAACTCTCTGCTCTTGTATATCTTTAATGCCAAGGCATTAATACAGTAACTACAAAATTGTGTAGGTTCTTCTGGTACCTAGAGTCTCAATCGATACCTTATCCTCAGCTGATCATGCATCTGAATATGGGCCAAATATAGACTGAGGGGGATTAGGTAACTGTCCTTGCTGATCTAGTTATTCAGTAATTGCCCACTAGGAGGTTTCTTGCACCTTTGCTCAGTGTTTTGTGGGGGTGACTGAAAGATTTCTTCATTCTGCAGACCTCTGACAAAAGCATAGCGGTTCCTGTTTTCCATCTGAGGCTGCCAGAGGTAGCAGTTATAAGTACCGTGTCAATAGAAAACTGGTTTTTTTCCCTAGCTAGTGTGTTTTTTGATCGTTGACTACTTTGATTAACCAGTTCTGGGGCCTAAAGTGAGACATTGTTTTTTCCATGCTTTGTAGTGTTTTTGGCAAGGGGTGAAGAAAATATAGTCATTGCTCCCTTTTCTCTCTGAGTTCGTTTTGGGTTTTGCTCTTTGTGCTGAAGCACAAAATGAAATGGTTTGCAAATAAACTAAATAATAGAACTAAAAAGTACTTTATATTCCCTCCTTGCAGAGCTTGTGTGAAGATAAATAGCAACAGATCATATTGGGAGAATATTTCTTCCCCCTACCCCCCCAAAATAAAGCAATCTCTCTGTTATTGAAATTTTCTGCAAGTAAACCGCAAGCAGGCAGGCTGAGTGCAGCCAGCTACAGGATGATAGCCTTATTTTTGTTGTTGTTGGGCTTTGGGGGTTTTTAACTGCATATTTAGCCATTACAAATTGAACCGCTAAAAACACATCAGTGTTATTTTGAAAATTCACAGCCGATTCAGCTCAGACCAGGAAGTGAGGTGTTGTCCTTTTAAAGCCTGATATACAGAAAAGGGTATTTCTGATGCGTGACCTTCAGTGAACAGGAATTCCTCTGCTCAAAATCTCATCCTTACCATGAACTTCACTGCCGCAATTCATCGTCTCACAGCTGTGTGAAAAGTGACATATTGTGGAAAAAAAAAACTTTGAGAGATTTTGATCATATTTTCTTAAATAAATAACAAGGCCTTGCAAAATATAGAGCATGAGTTTTTGCTGAGATGTTTTGTGTGTAAATAAATGTAATTTTAATTTATAAGAGTCTTTTTAGTAGTGTTCATTAGCTGTTAAATAAATAATTGATCAGCTTGTTAAAATCTGTGTAACTGTCTAATCCTAAGTATCACAATAGAAACTACTGGGGCTTAGGTTTTTTTGAAAATCTGGTTTGAATTTTGAGTGGTGAGTATTTGAAGCTCCACACTGAAAAAATCTGGCACTGCATGCACTTTTTTATGTATGTTTGCTTTCACTTCCCCCCCCGCCCCCCATTTTCTTTTGCTCTCTTTCTCTCTGCCTTCAGTTTAAAGGTAGCGAAAGAACGTGTAGTGACTGGAAGGTTTGAGAACTAGGGAAAAATGTTTTTATGACCATAGCAGGTAACATGCCGTGCTTAGTCTGTAGTGGAGTGAATGAGCAGTAATAATTTTCTGCAGATACTGAGTGTGACTGCAGTTAAATGCATGCAAAAATACAGCCTTTTTGCCAGAGAGATAAACTCTGGAAGGCATTGAATTGAACCCTCTTTGGAGTGAGAGAGGGAGGTATCTGGCAGGCATCTTTTTTAGGACTCCGCACTTCTAGAATTTGCCAGTTCCTGCTGTTTAACAGCCCAGATTTGCTAACCTCCGGGACATACGGCGAGGCCTACTTTTTTCTTCTGGTTCTGTGTGGAAGTGGGTGTTGGCTGGAGCTAGATAGCCATGAAGAGGGGATGTGTTGCTGAGATTGCTGCATTTTTGCTTTTGCTTTTGCTTTGTTTTCTGTATTATTTTATTTAACCTGGGGCAGTTTATTTCTAGTGTTTAATTTAAAAGCTTGCCAGTGACAGAGATCACTGAGTGACATTCCGTTGTCTGAGCAAGAAAATGAATAAATAATAGTTTTGTAACTCAAATTCCTATAAAAGTATTGCAGCTACTAATTATATTGAGCCTGTATTGTTTTTATCTATAGGATGTGGTAAACACATAAGAAATTTTTCCTTGAAGTCTCAAAAAACAAGTGAATGCAGTGGATCCAAATAACTGTAAGTGATAAGCCCTAATGAAGTGAAACTAAAGATCATGTAGGACTTTCGGGTACATTAGGAGAAAGCAGTATGGCGTAGGCCTTATAGTAGATGCTGACACTTCCGTGCAGTAGCAGTATAGATCAATCAATAAATATCTTGGATCATAGGCCAATTTTTGCATTAATTCATAGACTGAGGATGAAGTAGAAATCAAAGGGCTTGTATGATCATATACCTGGAGAGACAGTACTGTGTCCTGTGTGAGAGATATGTGAGCATAGTGTCAGATAGTACTCACTTTTAGATGCTCAAAAGGTTGCTGATATTTAAGTTCAATATTATGTCATTGTAGTTAGTGAACTTCTGACAGCTAGTTTTGCTAAAACTGCTTTTAAAAGTAACAAAAAATTAATCAGTCTTGTTAAGGAACTGAATCCTATTTTGAAATGTTAGAAAATAAAATTTATGATGTCTCAGTATCAACATTTACGAACAGAAATAAGTCCCACTTTAAAAAGTCTACATAATATGACTTTGCAGAAAATGTTCTAGCTTAATTATAGTAATGTACATCAAATTTTCCAATAGGGTCATTTATTTCGAGTATCCGTCTTGTCTCTCATTACTGTAGCTACGAACAAGCCTGTTGTTGGGTATGTGTTATTTAAACGTTGCACGTAACTTTCCTGGAATTTGTAAAGCTATTCTGTTTGACATTAGTTGGCATACCTTGTTTGCAACCCTTGTAATCCAAAAATAAAATATTTATGTGTCTCTAGTAGCAAAGTACAAAGTACCGTATTAAGAACAGCCATATACGGGCCTATGTAAGATTCCCCCTAGCTCAGCAATTGGTTTCACATGTCTGTCTTAAAACCTGATGGAATGACTCTGAAGTTACAGCTTTGAAACCAGAATAATTGTCTGGCTTGGCTGTATGAGGCAGGCAGAGACTGAATTCTCTCAATTTAGGGTGCCGTTGCAGTTGAGGTGCTGCTGTTACAAGCAGACGTGGACAGAGATGTTGGCTGCTGTGGTCTGGCTACTGGGAAGAGCAGCAGCCAATTTATCACCAGAGTGAGTGGAGCTATTGGAAAGAAGCAGGAGCTTTTAGAGGAATGTTTACAAGGGAAAGGTCTTCCTTTTCTCAGAAAGGGGACTACCTTCTGGCCATCCCCAGGGGCTGGGGGGAATTGCCTGGCAAGCTGGAGGAGGAGGCACTGGTCTGGCACCCAGAGATTTACTCACAGTAGGAGCTGTGTGTGATCCTCCAGGTTTTTGGGTAGAGGAGAGCTGTGTGGATTGATAGGTACCCAAGCTACAAACAGTGCAAATTTTTTTGGTGTTTTATTTGCTTTGTTTGGATGTCCAATTAAATATTCGTTTTGGTTTTATCCCTAGCTGAAGATGATATTTTTCCTATATGCTTTTTTGTGTGAGAAGGAAGGGAAGGAGGCATGGGGAAGGCTGGTGGGCTGTCGACCTATCGAAAGCTTCAGAGGTGTGTTGCAGATTTTCTTCAAGAAGAGTACTATGCCAGCCATATGGTCTTCCAAATAGTATTTTACTCTTTACTGCACTGAGATTTGTTTACCTATATCTTTCCCCATCCTATCTCCTTTTTCCTCTAATTTAAATAATTTCATTGTGGGATAACAGTAATAACAAATTCTCTAAAAATTATTCCAACTTCATGCCTCAGGGTTAGCAAATCAGGTGTGCAGAGGTAGCAGGGTAATTTAAAACATTTCTCAGTGTTGCTTATCCGTAGCCAGAGGTTTAGGAGGAATGAAGCATAGCTGGATTTGAGTTACTAGTCGTGCCCTTTGACATTCATCTTGCATTATAATTTTTAGCATGGAAAGGCTGAATACAGATGCAAAAGTACTGCGATGCGTGCTGCTTGTATTGTTTATGTGTCATGGTGAATTCACTACCTGATGTTTTATCGTGGCATAAAAATACATAAATTTCTTACTGAACATTGAACTATGCTGTGACATGGTACTCTGCTTACACACAGGTAACCATTTATCTTATAGGTTTTTTTTTTAGGATCTTTACACGGGTGTTAGTTGCCAGTTGGTGGAAAATAAGGAATCATATTAACCCCATCTGAAAATGGGGTTAATAGTTACAGTAGCTCAAAACAGAGTTATTTTAGGCTTTGAAAGTGCAACCAGCATGCTGCCAAACAGACTCTTCCTCTGTCTGCACCAGGAGTTCTGCCTTTATAAGGGTTTGCAGGAACTCCGAGTGGAAGTCTTGCTGTGGTAGGGGCTGCTGAGCCTGTCCCATAGGAAATCAGGGAAAGGAAACACGGAGGTGGCTGCAGTCAGGAATACACTCGCTGCAAATCACAAGTGGAAACAAATGCAGTAAGGAAGCACCCGACATCTGTAGTGGTCCCTGGGAAGACACAATGAAATTTTCCGGCATTGGGGCATGATACTGAACTTGAATTATGAAAAGTCTTGGTCCCTTTGTGATTGTGAGGAGCAAAGGGGTGTGAGAAGATAGGAAAGGGAGAGGCCATTTCAGGACATAGAGTCTGCAGAGTTGCCTGGAACTTTTAATGGTAACAAACATTCTAGTATTATGCTCTAACTTCATGCTAGTTGTTGAATATAGCCTGTACAGCCTCCCCTCCTTCATTCTTGAATGATTGTCCCTGTGAGACCACCTGTTTGTGGGGGTGTTTAATTTCTTAAGATTAATCTTTTCCCATTTAGCTTTCTGAACTTGCTTTTGTTGAAGATGTACGAGTTTTAAACATCATTTGTACTTTTGTTCAAAGTGTTTCTGGAACAACACTTTGCAATGACTACTTGGGTTATTTTATACCTAATGAAGACATTTTATACCTAGTGAAGACATTGAAGTATTATAAAATTGTATCCATAAGTTCTTTGGCAAATAAGAACATGCTTTTCATAAAAAAAACTATGGATAGAATTTGAGCAACATATTAGCAAATACATTTTTTTTATTTTCATTGTGAAGATTACTGCATTGGTGTTAACTTCAGACTTTCAAAAAGTCTCAGGCACCTAGGAGAAGATTGCTGAACAATACACTGACTTTCAAAAAATTAAATGTTTAATCTGTAAATCAGTAAAAATATGTATCTTCTGTATAGCAAATTTCAAAGCCAAATAGCACACTGTATAGAATTTTATGTATTGTGTGGCTTTGACTGATTCATATGAATGCTAATGCTCCACTTCTTTCCACTGCTTCATTTGTGCCAAGAACTGTTGTAGCATTTCAAACCTTCCAGCAATATAAAACTGGAAGGAGGAGATTCTTTAATTTTCAAGGCCCAAATAGTGAAGTATTGATGTATTTTATGCTTTTCTTAATATGTGTGCATACATTTTTAATTCATGTTTGTTTGTGCTGAGGAATAGTAGTAGTATAGCATTAACACTGTTCTGGAAGAATAACAATTTTACTTCATTCCCGATTTAATTCCTTTTAATGTAGCCATCCTGAAACTCTGCACAGAAAACCTTAAACCACATTGCAGTATAGTATTATCAGTGTAGCCACTGTTTGGTGAGCCTGACCCATGTGATATAGGGGTGTTTCAAGCTGCATGATGAGGCTATATGGGTCCAGTTGCCTATAAAATATGAAATTATGTACAGCGTATGTTATTTTAATTAAAATATATGGGCAGTACCTAACTACATTGGATATTTCTTTGCATAATTCTATAATTCTCTTACACTTTTTCTTTAGCTGGAGAGTAGGAAGACACAGAGCTTTTCTGGGTTAGGTGCTTCAGCAGTTGTGGTTCAACACTAGTGTGTGGAATAACTGTTGTGAGTAGCTTAGAGAGACGCAGGAGTCCTTGCCAGTTTTTACTGACACACTTTGAGTCACGTATAAAATGCCATACATGTGTCATCTTGTATAGCTGGTCAAACGTTTGTGGGTGTTGGTGCGTGTGCCAAAGATGAATTTTGCCTGGATGATAGGCTGATAAATCATTAGCGTAGTTTCCATTGTCCATGGAACGAAGCTATAAATTCCTTGGCAGTCAGGGTTACCTGGAGACTAATATAAAGGTTGCTAGTATAGAGGTAGCTTGCTTTGTTATTTCAAATGTGCGAGTATGCCAAAAAGCACGGCTAATGGTCTGCATTCTCAAGTTCAGGAGAAAGCCACATGAGCAAACTGGAGACCTCTAGCCTATCCTATTTATTCCAGCTGGTCAGGACTTTTTTGTTAATCCAGTTCTTATTTTGGAAATAGTGATCTGTTGCAGTTTTTTCAGTAGAGCATAGCTGTTTTCACGTGACTTAGAGAGGAGAAATATTTATGAGGTCCTGGGTGGAATTACCACTCCTAGCCAGCAGCTTGTGATGGGAGCGGTTCGATGGCATGCAAGAGAGCGCTCTCTAGGCCGTGTTTCTTTGCTGACTGTGGGTTTCTATGTCACATCTGAGTAGCTTAACCATCTTGCTATTCAGGGGTAAATCCCTCTTTTTCTCCCCATTTCCTGTCAAGACCTCCAAAGATAATTGTTTTCATTTTAATACACAGTAGAAAGTTTGAGATTTTAATGGGATGGGGGTGGGGAGCCGTTCTTTGACCAGCTCTGTGCAGTAGTTAGTACCCTGGGTATGTGCTAGTGCTGTGAGTGGATACTTTCCCTGTCTTTAAGTCTCACCAGTGGTGATTTTTATGCTAGGAGAGTGTGAGAATTACAAATTCCCTGATCTGCGGTGCCCTTGACAACTTTATCTTTATCTAAGCCCAGAAGAAATCCTGTGCTGTGGCATATTGTCAGCTGGTGTTCATTCACTGCTCACTTTCTTTACGTGGTGAATCTTGTTTGTAGCTACATTAAACCTCTCCGAAACTCAGGGTGCAACCAGTCCCTTTATTTATGATGGTAGTAAGGATTAAGGTTCTTTATACAACCAGGAAGCTAAAACAATAGCAGCCTCCGCCCTGTTAACGGATTCTGGGGATTGCCAAGTGGATGGTTGACAAGGTAATCTAAACTGTGAGGAGGCAGCCAGGTCGATTTCCAGCAGTAGTGGGGTTCATCAGGGCTAGTTTTCAGAGGCTTGGAAACATGTGTCTTAGTTCAATAACTACTTCATTTATAAAACAAAGTTTGATGGCAGATTCTAAAATATGCAAGACCAGTTGTCTGTGTAAATTTGAAAAGGGAAGGTGGATTACTTTCATTTATTTATGGGTAACAATAAGGTGTTTTCTAATGAGCAAACAGGCAACAATACAACCTGAGTCTCCCTTCTTTGCAGCCTGCTGTGTCATTTTTATTTTTTTATTTATATTATTGGTAATACTAGCATTCTTAATAAATAAGAAATGGTATATCTGATCTGATACACTTTTTCCCAGCAGCCTTTGGTTCACAAATCACATTTCAGAATAATTAAATGGGTAAGCTGGCAAATTGTTGCTAGTTTAGTTAGCATTAGTCACACAGCTCTGCAAGAGCTTTTTGAGGGGATAGCGTTGTTCTAAATAGAGGTGTAAATCTTGTGTTATTTCTACTTTTTTATTGTAGTTCCTGAGGCTCTAATTTTGGTTAGGCTGTAAGCAAAAAAAAGTCTTGTTTTAATAGTCATTTCACAAAAAGAAAATTGCTGCCTCAAAGAGTGAATGACGTATTATCCATTTTTTTCCGGTAGATGATTTAACTTGGAGTAGAGAAAGGGATTAATTTATAATAGTTGAGTAGTACCCAGGTCTCTCATGTCCTTGATCACTTTTATCTGTTCCAGCAAAACCTTTGACACCATGTTCACAAACCATCCTAAAATATTTTTTCTTTCTTCAAGGTCTTTTGTGAAGCTAGCCTGTGAGGAACAGAGCTTGCAGAAGTGTATGCACTGCAAGAGATAGTCCATAAAGCATGTGATGTGGGATGCATGCATATAGAATTATGTAAAAGCTATACATACAAGTTATAAACTCCTGGTGAGGTAGCAATTGAAAAATACTGGGTTTTTTGTGTCCTGAACTATTTTGGCAGAAACTTTCTATTAAAATAAAGTTTCACAGACACCCCATTAATTTGAATGTTAGTTTTTTTAAAGAACAATATTGAGTGAAACTCTGTTTTCAATGAAGTGAGTGGGAAAGGTTCAAGGAGTTCTTTTGATCAGTGGGAGTTTTTGCCTGAACTTCAGTGGAACCAGAATTTTGCTCTTCACTTTTACCACTTTTCATATTGAAGGATTCCAGAATTATTCATTATTACTAGATATACTGAGATACAACACTTTTATTTTTTGTACTAGAAGGTAAGACCTAGTAGCTCACATCAATATATAGAATAATTTTTAAAATACTTTTAATTTCCTGTCTTGAAACGTATGTGAGATTCTTTAAACAGAGTTCTTCAGCTGTTGCCTTTTATATCAATGCATCAAAGTCCTGCCATCACAAACAAATGTGAACTTTAATTATTATGGATGTCAGACTTCTTATTCTTCTGAAAAGTAACATCTGCAGTAGCATAGTAGTCCACAGATTTGGTGTGTGATTTCCACTGAGTCATTAGGAATTGCAGGATTTTATAGGCAAAAGTGCAAGAGGTATAAAGATGAAATAACAGATCCTGAAGCTGGGGACAAAAATGCTCTGTACTCTGCTACAAGTTGCTTCTGCTGTCTGTGTGCTTTTAAAAATGTAGCTGGGTCTAGATGTTCTTGATTTAGGAAGGCTTCACAGATGTGAGGTTTGCCTGCACACCTATGGCTGGACATGGTCTAATTTGCAGAAATGTGGAGGGAACTGTGTGCTAAGCATTACTGAGCTAATAAACTGGATTTATTGGCTCTTTCTTTTGAGCAGGTAGCTTACTGTTTCTGTCCCAGATCTCCTTCTCAAAGCAGAAGGGCCATGTCAATAATTCATTAAATAAATCATTGCGAATAAATGAAATTGATTTAATATTTTCGATGTTGAATTATGTTGAGTTGAATGAACCTGTAGAAATATTCCTTCTGGCTTCAGTGGAGACAGAGGACACACACTTCAAGAAATTAAGGATGGAGTTTTGCTTAACTTCACTTATTTGAAAAAAAAACTGTACTGCATATCTTAAGAGAAGGGTATCAACTGTGGTGAGGAGGAATCAGAGTAGGAGTCCACAACTTGGTGCCAAAGAATAGCAGAGTGTTTACACTGACTTGCTTGTGGTGGAGACCTTGGGTTTGTACCAGTACAGCAGATTACAATCAGTTCCAGTTGTAACTTCGCTAAAATAGTCCTCTGAATTTGAAGTTTTAATGAATTTGTTTCCCGACATATTCTCTGCACATACAGCCTTGTGTTTGCTGACTGTGGGAGGTTAAAACCACCAACTGTCTCCTGGCGAGGTTTGCACAAAGTGAGGCTGAAGGTGTTCTGGTTGTCTGCTGGTAGTGAAAGGAGAGCAAGACAGCTACATTTCGTTCACTTGTAATCCTGTAGCAACTGAAGAGTTGTTTCATGTGGGACACAATTTGTACCTTCTTTACTATTTCAAGTTTTAGTCTTGCAGGTCCCTTGTCTATAATTATACTTGCCCAAATAACAACTGCATATTTTAAAAACTGTTTTAAACAAACATATCAAGCAAGAAAATCTGTACAAATTCTTGTTTGAAATTTCTTTTTAAGTCTGTGAGATAGGTGGGTAGCAAAAGAGGTATCTTGGTGTACTAATTTTTCCATCTGTTTTCTGGCACTTTGGGACAGTTTTGGTGTTTTCTGGAAAACTTTGAGTAGATAAGAAAATTGATTCATAGAACTATGCAGTGTGTTAATGTTTCTTCTGTTTCATCTTTTTAATACCTTATCAGAATAAAATTATACAATAAACAGGGATTTGCATAAACAAAAATATTAATAAATATTGATCAGTTGTGTGGAATTGTTGGATTCTTTTGGAGTCCAGATACATAGTTCATGTAATATGGCTTAATAAATTGTAGCAGTTACACAACAGTTACTCTCCAAAAAGAAACTCTAGTGTGCAATTTATTTATCTTACAATACAGCTCCTGGAAGCACTCTTCTGGGTTTATCTCAGTGTAGTAGATACAATCTGCAACTTGATGACATTATTCATTATCCTTGAAAGTTTTCAAGCACTTCTATCCAAAGTATATACATGCAGCATGGTATGTTGAACACACGTTTGTTACCACTGGCTTGGAGCGTAACAGAAAATATTGGTTAACATCTTTATTTTCTGAAGAATGCCAGTGTAAGTCATAATACCAGTTCATTTGGAGTCCATCTGTTTTTGTGTTGTTTGCTGGTTTATGTCGTCTTGTTGAATTCAGGTGTGAGAATAATATATGTAATATTTGTGCAAATGTGTGGGATTCAATTGCTGTCTTATTGCAACAGCGGCTAACTGTAATAGTACATTAACACAATGGGGAAAAAGTACTTAGAGTAGAAATTATATTTTTATTGGTGTGTTACATTGTCACATTTGTACCTTATTATGCAGTTATTATGTTGTACGTATTTGTGTGCAAAATGAAATGTTTGTAAGTCCAGTAACAAAATTCTCACTGGCTTCAGTGGTGCAGAATTCAGATCTAATACGGACTGGAATGTAAGAAGAGGTAATATTATGTGAGTAGTGGTAATACAATAACTCTCTCATGGCAAATTTTGCTAATGTGAAATTATTTCACTAAAAGGTTAGGTTTTAATAAAAGATTCATAAAAATAAATGGTTTTTGGAAGGTTATATGTAAGATGCTTCTTTGCCATATGAAAGTAGTTGCTGTTGCAGCTTATGACATTTTTCAATAACAGCTCATCCGTTATTGAAACATCTGCCAGCTTTTAAAGGGTTTTTCATGACAATTGTGAGAGACAACTAGACTACTCAAAAAGCAGATTTCTGAGAGATCTTCAGTATGGGAAGCCAAGCTGAGTAGTACATTTTGCACAAATTGATGATGGCCATCTCCTTATAGGTGGGTGATTCTGCGTTAAAGAATTTGAGGTGGGCACAATAAATCTTAACACATTGAAGAAGGACCTTTCAATCTCTTGGCACATTTGGTGCCAGTTAGCTAGACAATGAGCTCTTTTTTGGACATTTTCTATCTCACACACATCTGTGTGTGTGGAACTCCAAACTGTGTCTTCTAGCTGGAAGGAAAATATTTAAGGCTCTTGGGCTGAGCAGCAAAAATGCTTTGTTGATTAAAGAGAGCATGGCTTAAAGACAATTTCAAGCTAGAATAGTTCTTTTTCTGTCTTGATCAGAACATAAGACCCAAACTTTTTTGTATATTTAGATGTTTTAATATATGTAACCTTGAAAACTTTAAAAGAGTATTTTTTTCCTTGAAATAGAAATTCAGCACCTTTTTGTTTTAGATCAGAGCATTGTTTATAACACAAGTTATTTAAATACTTAATAGAGAAAACTTTAATGAATTATTTTACATTTTGGAAAATAAATCTTCAACCAAAGCAATATGAATATGATCCATATTCATAAATAGACTGATACTATGTATCTGTATCTTTGTATCTATGAGTCTGTACTTTGATGATTAAGCTGCCTGTTTGAAACTTTTTACAGGTTCCTTCTACTGAAAAAATTAACAGACCTGAAGGAGTTCCCTTTGGCTTCCACTTCTTAAGGCATTCGCTAATCAAGTTTCTTCAAATGAAGAAAGCTAAGTGATTGTCCTGAACTGTAGTTTCTGAATGTCAGGCATGTTTAAAATGAAGTTCTTACTTGAGTCTTGATGACTAGAGTACTTCATTAATTAGGTGAAATAGCTTTAAGCATTAGAATACAGTAAGAAGCTCTTTATCTATAATTTGTCATATAAGATGGTATTAAACATCATTGAAGGAAATTAAAGGCCTTGAATAGAACCTCATCTCAAGTCATGCTGGAACAAATATGGAAATGTTTGCAAATTTTAGTTCCTCATCATTGTAATCTGAAAAGTTTCCCAGGAGAGGCAAATTTATATAACTTGAATAAATATGGGAATTTGAATACACAAGAAGTAGTTAAATGGCAAATTCACAAGCAAAATCCTGACTGAATTTGGAAGGGTTCTACTGTAAAAGGGGCAGGACTTCAGCCTATCTTTTTGGCCCAAGAAGTATATAGTTGCAAATCCAGAGTAACGAATTCAAGCTCTTTTTGAATCTGCACCAAAGCCCACTGCCAGTCAAACTATACTGGTCACTGGCATCTATGAGTGGTGCTGATGTGGGGTTAATCACAACACTTTCTTGATCACTGCATTCACCATGCCTTAAATAATGCTAGTCTTTAGGTCACCTTGGTTAGAGTACAAAAAAGAGTATAATGTTAGCGCATGCAAGTTTTGTAGTAGTTTTATAGTAGTAGTGAGTAAAATTAATAATGGAAGTTAGAAAGAAGCTTCCAGTCACATAAGGAGAGAAGTTCAAGAACACTGTTCTTGATGTGATGGTGGTGGCAAGAGGGAAAGGGTGTTTAGGGGATTGAGCATGATGATTTTGTCTGTGACAAGACAGGAAAATTCCTGGAGACAGAAAATTGAGTTTATGATATCATTGTCTATATGATGTATTGGTATCTCTCAGTGTGATTGAAAGAGGGTGTACTCTTTTTTGTTTCTGCTCTTGCCTAGTTATATGAATCTCATGTTGCTGGGCTTCTGGTGGTCACGTCTGAAAGATGGAAAAAAAATCTTTTCAATCTTTGAAACATATTTTTGCTTCTGATTTTTTTTTTCCTCCTTCTAAGATTTGACAAATAACACAGTTAGAAACACGATGTACTCAGACTATGGTTGCACTGTTTAAGTCATGCAGACTGGTTAGGTGTACTGTGTACATATGCTAGCTGTTAAACTGGGGCTGGGGGGTGTTTTTAGTCCTGATTGTACTGGCAGGGGTACGATCTAGGACAGGACCATCAAGGATGAGAAAGGTGGGGAGGTTTTGGGTTTTTGGGGGGTTTTTGTTTGGTTGGTTGGTTTTTTTTGCTTGGGTTTTTTGTTGGTTTTTGTTTGTTTGGTTGGTTTTTTTTTGCTTGGGTTTTTTGGGGTTTTGGGGTTGGTGTTGTTGTTTTTGTGTTAACCTGTCTAGGCTTAGGCTATTTCTGATTTCTGCCGTCTCTCTAGTATCTATCTTTGGTACTTTAGAGGTATTAGTTTTGCAAAATTGCAATCTCTCTCTTTTTCTTTTTTTATCACCTTCCTGAAGATACTTTATCCTAGAAATTTCTATTAAGTGAAAGAGTGGTTGATCAAACAAGCAGGCAAAGGACTACCATGTGTTTTATTTGAGGAGGATTAGAGTGATCCCAATTTAAGGGCGTACTGTCTCATCTCTGCTGTTACCCAGCTGTCAGTACGTCTCTGCCTAGTTCTTGAATTCATCTAGACTGTGGAGGGAACTGCTGCGATCGTGCCCTTCACTAGAAGGCACCCCAAAGTCCTTTCTTTTGCATCTTCATGTAATTTTTGGAGAACTGTTACAAGGTTTTCAAAGTCTCCCCACACCTGCAACTCCCACAGATGGGCATTAGTCAAGTTATGCATATTGTGGTGTAGCCTGGTAGCAGAAGGACCCACCACTGCTCCTAGGCACGATTAACCACCATGCTGTGAGGTGATGGTCCCAGAGGTGGTGGGGTCTGGAAAGGCTCCTTGTGAGGAGAGGTTTGAGTAGTCGGTGCTGAGGTGAGAGATGCAGCTGTGGCATGTGGTAGTGGAGAGATAATGGTGAGGTACAGCCTGGTCTAGTAGGAAGGTGGTATGCAGTAGGGAAAAAAAACGTCTGCTTACCAGGATGTATTAAGGCCAAGACCCTGGAGAGGACAGACTGGAGATGGAGAACCAGACTTGCATTGGTGGACAGAAGGGCTCTTCTGCCAGACCTGGCTGTGGTGGGTGACGAGCTGTTTCCCTTCAACACATAAAAATAACCCAAACCTGATGGAAATATGGTGTATCATTTGTGTTAACAATAATTTAAATGTTAAATGCTAAAAGAATGAATCGATGTAATGGTTGGTGATAAGTGGTATTTTGAATTATGGATGCACAGATACTCTTACAATAGGACTTCTGTTTTGTCAAAAAATGAAAAATATCTTGATATTTGTTGTGAACATCTAGTCACAGGTGGTTTTCTCTGGTTCTTCTTTTTGATTTGGTGGACATATTGCATGCAATTCAACTGGTGCTTTAGTCAGTCCTTTGTGTGTGTGGAGATATGAGTAGATATGAAGTTTGATTCAAAGCTACATACGGCTGTAGCCAAAAAAATTTGTTTCATCTGCAAAATGCCATTTAAAAGGAGTGATTTCACAAGATGCCACACAGATGCTGTTTTTATGTGTAACTGACAAGACCTCTGAATGACATGCGGAAGAAACGTGTTTTTCTTCACTGTTAAACTTCCTACATGAAGCATGTCTTTAATATTGAACAGGTTTTACTACTTTTGTTTTCAGTGTGGTACAGAACTGAGACATTGCTATGCCACGATCTTTGCCAGAACTTAGCCCATAGCTTCTTTAGCCAGTCTGTACTGTGAACCACCGCATGCATTTGCATTCAGTACTCCTCACGTCCGGGATTTCAGGTTGCTGCTACCTCTAGCTTGGATCGGCTAACATAATGTGGAGGCCCTGGTCTTTTCTTTCATTTTACTTTGCTAAGACTTTCCCATATTCATAATTTGAAAATTTTTCTTGAAAAGCAATCCCTCCTAAGCGTGTGTGTTTTTCCTATGTACCATGTTTGTTAACGGATTAAAAGAAGCAATACCAGATGTAAAAGGTCCTAGGAAATGCATCTCTTTTGAATACCGATGCCTTGGAGCTAGTGCTTTCGTCTATGTTCCGAGCTCTGTCAGCTTCCTTTTCTGTAATAGCTCGTGAGCCGTTCATCTCTGCCTTTACATCTTGTCTCTCCCTTATGCCTGCTCGCAGAGCGAGGAGGGCAGTGGCTGGTATTCTGTATTGTATAATCTTTTCATTACAGCTGCAGCAACACTGTCTAACTGACAGCCAGAAACACTATGAAGTTTGTCACTCTGTCACCTTTCACTCATTTAAAAAAAAAATTCTGTCTTTTAAAGAACTGCAGTTGCGCTTCTCTAACGACATCACTTCCATGTAAATGAGGCAGTGAAAGAGCCTTTCTGCAGTATGTATGGTCTCCACCGCATTGCCATGAAAATCCTGTATAACTTGTTGGCATCTGTGCCCTGGAGACCAGGTTCAGCTGACTTCACAGTAGGCACCACGCCATCTGAACAGATGGGTATTAATGTAAGCATTGGATGTAGATGTTACAGACGTGATTCCCAGTTCCAAATATTACAAATGATGTCCATCCTGAATTTCTGCCTCTGGGTGTAAAGGAATTGTTGTAAATCTAGCTCAGTGAAGATTTAGCTTTACAATATTAGAAATTTAAGTCTTGGATCAACTGTGTCATTTGCAATGTTGGATAAAGGTGTGAAATTGCTCAGAGGAACTTGCTTGTATTTTTGGAGGAGTTCCCATGAGCAACAGAAGAAAAAAAGCATCTATGGTGTTTACCACTTTCATGTGAATAGCTTATGTTTTGAAGCCACAGTGATTTTACTTCTTTTCTTCTCCTGCAAGTAGGGATGGCAATTCATTGGGAATCTGACGGACTTCATTCAGTTCACCAGACTTGTCTGTTCCCTTGTGTAACACAGTGGTTGTTTAAGGTGAAAGGTTCTTTCCTCTGCTTGCCTTTTTTTGTCCTGTTATTTTTCTTGTATGCCTGTATGGTAGTGATGATAGGTGCTTTCATAGTCCTTGCTGACAGCAAGGTGTTTTTTTGCTTGTCGTGGTCTAAGCAGTCGCTTGATTCTTCCAAGGCTTTTTCTGGGTCCTACTGAACTGAATTTCCTCTCTCCTGCCAGAGTTTTTATAAGCCTCTCTGTGTTCTGGAAGTTTTTTTCTTCCATTCTGCGTCCTAACATGAGATGTAACAAGATGTATCCCAAGCGGTCTGATTAGAGTTGCCCAGTGATTAGCATTAATCTGAATTGACAAATGAAAAAGCATCTGTGGGAGAACAAATAGTGGCATGGCCAGTGTTACTCTGTGACTCAGGGAAAAGCTTGGAGATGTGAAGTGACCGCGGTCCCATTTATAGTCACGTGGAGAGAGGCTGTGTTGGAAGTCAGATGCAGAGCCTATCTCTCAGTGTTCTCTGCAGTGTGGAGGATATGACCTAAATCCTATTTGTTTTCTCTTTTTATAACACAGAGATTAGAATATGTATTTATACTGGAAGTCAGTTCCTTTTCCACATGATCAGATTATTTATCTTTTGCATCCTGCCAAAAGTGTACAGAATGCCATTTGTTTGTTTATTTGGCATTTCTAAACTATCTTTTAAAATAATTTCTTTTGGGAAGAAACATCCCCCAAATCGTTAGTTTTCTTACAACGTCTAGTCCAGATAATTTCAACAAAATGTTGATGTTAGCGGGATCATCCACTGAGGTCTTGGCTCTCATTCAATCAGTACAGATGTTCTTTAGACTCTAGATAATAGGAAGCATGCCTAGTAAGCAACTGTGGAGCATGTTAGAATAATTCATGTAATTCACAGTACCTCAGCATTCAGCCTGGGGCTGTGGACTCTAAAAATAGAACAACAAATTCTGCACAGCTTAATCCTACCTGCTTGTTAGTCATTATCTTCTTAATAAGCAACTAGGAGCTACCTTTTGTTTGTAGAGAATCTTTCATTCAAATGGTTTTACTTTTCATTTGGGAATGAGGCCAGAGCTTTGGCCAACTTCTGTAGTAAAGTGTTGTGGATGTGTGTGCTGATACTAAAACAATGATAGTTAGATGCAGTTTTTAGTATTTAACTTTTGGTTTTTGTAAACTCGGAACAAGTGGGAACAGATGTTGCTTAGTAAGAGAGGAATAAATTAAGTAGGTGCAATGCTGTGATTTAAAAAAAAATTGAATTCAGTTTTTCGTTGGGCAAGTATATTCAACAACGGTAAGATTGTCTTCTGTCTTTAAGGCTATACAGGTTGTAGGGGAAGATGCAGAGTTTCCTTCGTGGCAGACATCCTTTCACCTATGCCTCTGCTCTTCAGAGGCAGCATACTGTGTCATTATTGTACTGAGAGCTTTTGCCAAGACGAAAGAGATTTACGTATGTTGAAGTGAAAATAGTACATGAGAACAGCAGTTGAAAATATTTATGGCAATAGGTTGGGAAACCAGCAACTTGAGTTTAATGTCTGCAACTTCCAGAGATAACTTTTATAATTTTAGGAAGTAACTTAAGTCCACATTTTCAAATGCACCTTGCCTGTTTGATTTTATAGTTTTTTGGTCCTAGTTTCTGTGTGCCTCAGTGTTTAACACAAAGAAGGTACGGCTTGCTTTGTCTCTTTCTAAGCTGCGTACAAACACATACACGGTCTAGTGAATCGCTCAAGCTTGCTTTGAGCCTCTAGGTCAAGCAGTAGTATAAATAGGCTACTAGTGAAAGGTTAAGAAATTGGGGGGAAAAATACATAGCATTATGGAAACAGCAACAAGGCTGACAGGACAACAAAAACTTTTTAGAATAATTGTGGGCAGGATCTGCAGGAGCAGTTAATCATCTAGGGGTACATATGTCCTGTTCACTCCAGTTGTTTCTTTTTGAAAATAGGATTTAGAGATTTAAATCACTTAAGCATTCTTGAAAATTTAATTGATTTATAAATATGGATCAATGTATTGGCAGCATAGCAGTTGGAGTTAAGAAATGCAACAGAAGAGAGTGAAATCAGTACTTTTAAATTCCAATATAAGTTTATTACATGTGCTAATGACATATATAAAATTAAAACCTTTATATGTTTATAAATTGTGTCTGCTAAAATATAGTTGACTCTTGATGACTTTAAATAATTTGACTTTGTTTTCTCTTATTTATACATCTTGCTGTCAATGATGTATTGCTTGAAAGATGAAGGGAGGTGACTAATGGATTAAAAGTTTAGGTGGTTTCTGAAGTTTATGTGACTTAAATTCTAGATTTGGGAAATTTTATGGTTTAATCTGAGAGATGAATGAGAGCTGCACTGAAAAGTATCTATTATTGGTGTTGTTTTCGGGCTGCGGTTCCCAGTCTGGCTAATGTTAGTTCATCTGCTTTTAAAAACTCATGCAGGAATCTTGCTAGGGACTTTTGAGAGGGGGGAAAAAAAGAAAAATACCTTGTCTGGAGTTGAACACACTTCTGGATATGCGTATGTAAGACATGTGATTTACAAGGGTGAGAGTGGTAGTGATCACCCAACCACTCTGTTGCTGAGCTGCAGAAATTTATGACTGGTAGACAATATTTTGACTGGCAAATTGGGACATCTTTCAGGACATTGTAGGTATTCATATTCTGAAAATCGAGCCCATTCCAGTTCCTTCTGTAGGCTCCCAGTATATGAGCCTTCCAAAACCACCAGCTGCTTTTGAAAAGCTTTCCCTAATTGCCATAGGATAATACGTTTTTACATGGCACATAAAATTCTGGACTTGCTGTTACTCACTTCTAATACACTAAGTTACGTGTTAGAATTTGACCATTAGGTGCTTGTTCTGTTTTTCTCAGTTCGTACAGACTACTGTCAGTGGCAGAGCACCATAGCTTTGACCTGCCTCCAGTTGAAGGTTAGGAAAGGTCTGGTATTTATAACCAGCAAGCACAGATCTTGTCTTTTCATGTAGCAGTAGCTGCACGCAAACATACTTTAATATGATTTTGTTGGTTTTGAATATAGCTATCTGGTCTTTGCATCAGTCAGCAAAATTGGAGATGTCAGGTCTAAAGCAATTCAGGAGCAAAGGCTTGATATTTTAAGGCAAAACTTCTGTGAGATTGATGAATTGCATTGACTTTCATAGCACTATTATACTTAAGTGAAGTTAGGTTAAAATTTGTACAAGGAGATATGGTTCAATGATAACCACACAAATGTCAAAAGGATTTCATGCACACACAAGTTATATTTAATACATATTTTATGATGCAGTTAGTTCTTAAATATATGAAAATGATCACCTGACAAACTATACACTGGCATCTTCTTTATTGGCACACTTTTGTTTTAAAGCCTGGCTTACGTTACCATGAAAATTGAAGTTTCTTTTATTCTACTATTTTGCTTCACGGGAAGTAACCAGCTCCTGGAATGCTTTCTTGCTGAAAATTCTTACGCAAATTATGTTCTAAAGCCTTTAAGTCTTGAACACACCCATAGTTCGTAATGAGCTATTCTCATATGCAGAAGGTATTGCTGGTGCTGTTCAAAGTCAGAAAAAGAATAACACCCTTAGAAGGTTATTTTTTAATATTGTACTAGTTTTTGTTTAGATGCATGTGATTAAAACTATTTAAAAATGAGACATTCTCACCAAGCAGCACAAGTCCAGAGAACTGCAATCTCCTACATATTTCTTGAGTCCCCAATTAAAAAAAAAAATAGATAAGTACCCAAATTGCACACTATCAATGGCACATTGACCAGCGTGAGAGAGAAGCTTCTGGAGAAGAGGCAGGTACACACCAGGTGCAGTGCAGTGCAGTTGGCAGTTGGAAAATGCAAGCCTGATGACAGTCAGCAGGACGTTTCTGCCAGAAGCCAACCATTGTAAATGGAGGATGTGGGAAGGGAGCCGCGAGGGTTCTGGATTCTGGGATGTTTAAGGCTTGTCTTCTCATGGACTTGTCTTGAGAGGGGTCTGCACCCCTATTTTTTTCTTTGGCATTTTGGAAAGCTTATCTTAGCACGGTTGTCTTGTAAATGCATTACCTTGGTATCTCTGAAAACAGACGGCAGAATCGGTTTTGCTGTGCTCTGCCGGAAGGCCAGCGTTGCTGCAGAGCGGGCAGGAGATAGGCAGGGGATTGCCTTGTTCAAGGGCCGAGTAAGGCCTATTTCTGTATTGGCAAAAGAGGACATCTTGGAAGTGCTCTGACCTTTGAGAACCTTCAGAAAACAGGTTGCAAATACTAGTTGGCAATGTGCTCCAGGAAATGAAAACTATTTAAGGAATCCTGTTGTCTTCACTCAACCTGCATTCCCTGTGGAGTCATCAGTGAGTCTGAGCTGAAGAAAAACCTCTGGGATTTGACTCATCAAATACTGTCATTGTAGTGTTTTTGAAGTATTTATCATGTCACATACTAATTTGAAAAAATCCAAAAAGTTGTTTAAGTGATCCTGGGACAAAACCTTCTCTGTCTGGCTTTCTGGAATAATCTGCTCCTTCGTAAGAGTAACGGTATCGTTATTATGGGGGACTGTGTTTTTTGGTTGTTGTCTGACACTGGAGCCTGGAACAGTCACCTCCACTGAATAACAGATTTCCCAAGAGATGATGGGCAGCCTGGTCACTTGGTAACAGGACTCCAGTGTCATGGAACTCTCAAATCCTGATCTAGACTATAGTGAGTGATGCTGTCTGGTCTAGGTGTGAATTGGGCAAGTGGTCTGGTGCTTAAAAGATAAAAATTCTTGCAATGGGTTATAACTGATAATCTTTTAATTTTCTTGACAGCAAGCAGTTGAATTGTGCCAAGAGCGACAATACACTGCAACTGTATTAACTACGGGTTCTGTAGTAGTGGTAGTAGTAGTAAAATTGGAGATTTGAACTACTTTTCTTCCCCTGTGAGTGACCCTGGTTGTCCAGAGCGGAGGCGTACTGGTGAGGGAACACACGTTTCTTGGCTGTTCTTTGTGCGAGTGGAAAACATGAACCTGATTTGCACAAGCACTAAGCTCACATCTGTGGAGTTTTAAAGCAGCAACTGAAGTGGAGCTGCCGTTTCTGACAGCCAGCCCAGCCCTGTGCCCTGTTCTAACTGGATGCACAACTGCTAGTGCTCAGCTCCTCTTTTATCTGCTTGCAACAAAACCTTTGTTGCTAGTTGAGCTTTTCTCGCTGGGCTAATATTTTCGATGCTTCTTTAATCCTGTAATTGTTCTGCTAAGAAAGTTGACATACAGGTAATGAAGTAAAATGGTGGGTTTTTACATATCTGTAAGTTCTGCTGCCAAAAGCCAGTGAATCCTTTTTTTTTTTTTTTTAATCTTAGTGCGCAAATTGTTTCTAATATGCAACACATTTTTAATTTAGCCCTCACATCCGTATTATTACTATTTAAATGCCATAGCATATCTGTGGCACTGTTTGATGTATTCTGGATAGGAAGGGAGTTCTGCTCCAGCAGTATCAGATGTAACTCCATATGGCATTGTTGTGTGAGGCTAAGATGCTTGCCAGTTCCAATTTGGAATATGACATTCAATGCAAATATATCATGATACAAATGCATTGCAAGGATTTGAGCTGATTGCTGTGCTCTGCTGGTTGTAGGAATATATGGTTACAGTGCTGAGGTTATGGAGCATGCTCTTGCATTCAGGGCTTAGTGAGATAAAGGTGCTCTGTATACTCGACTGTAACTTTTTTATTTCTCTGTCTCGTGAGCATGCAACACACTAACCATTGTATGAGTAGGCTAAGGAGGGCTTTGTTTGCAGGGTACAACCAAAGGTAACATTTTGGTACCTGTTCTAGTGCTATAATATTGTACATACCTCCTTCTAGGGCAAAGAAAAAGAAACATATGTATCGTTTCTGACTTACCTGAGTCCCTGCTACCAGTGTTAGGTCCTGAAGATCCGAATAAAGACAGAGGTAGTTCTGAAAGAGTGGGTGAGAGTAAGGAGACAATCTGTCTGTATGTTTGGAGGTTTGAAATTAAGGCTCTCTCTTACAAATATTGGCACCAGATGCTTCAGAGGGGACAGGTGGTTGGTGGGTTGTTGTCTTCCTCTTCCTCCACTTCGATACCAACTAGTGGGCCACAGTGACGCAGGGGAGATCATGCTGTACTTCTGAAAGGCTAGCTATGCCTACGGCGTTGTGCAATGCAGTACCTTTTCCTGCCCCTTCCTTGATGCAGGCTGTGGTCTGCTGTCTTTTTTCTTTACATTTGCAGCGGTAGTTGCTTCCTGTGGACCCTTGTAAATACTGTGTAAGATTTGCCTCTCATGTATCTGTTGGCATACCATCGTCTGTGTTCTCTCATAGTGTTTTTCTTGAGTTTGTTCCTCTTACATCTTGCATGTCAGCATCTTCATCCTCTTGGAAACATTGTCTTTTGCTTTCTATCTTCAGCATGCACAGTTCGTCCTAGAAATAAAATCCATGTCAAAGATTATCTTAAGCTTTATGGAAAGAAAAATAAATCCTATAAATTTAAAGTAATGTGCCATTAATTTTGACCCAGTATACAGCTGAGATAGAGATGCGAGTATGTCCAGAATTGCTCGTAGTAGGATGGGAAAACAACATGTAGTAGCATGCTCTACAGCAGAGCTTATCCTAAAAAAGAAGGGATAAAAATAAAGGATCAGAAGTAAAACAAGCACTTATCCTGCTGTTTGTAGTGACAAGTGAAGAATATCAAGAATTTAGAAGTCACTGAAACAATTTTAGGATATTGCTTCTGAAAAAAACTGTTACATTTTTGCCTGTTATATTAGAATGTTGTAGCATTATTTTACGTGTGAAAAAAAATCATGGTAAAAAGCAATATATGTCATGGCAGCACATGGGCATAGCAGGAACAGATGCTGATTAGGTCATCTTGTTAGTGACTTAAAAACGTCAGTGCAGATGGGTACAGAACTGACAGCCTATGCTGAGGAATGTATCACTGGTAAGCTACACAACCTGCTAGGGAACAAGAAGTATGGCGATTGAGAGATAAATCTGGGATCCTGGAAACGCTTATAGCAAGCTGAAAAACTGTTCTGTTGTCAATAACAGTCCAGAATGCCTGAAATAAAATCCATTTTCCATAGCTTGGTGGCAAGAGATTTTGAAATAAATATCTTGACATGTTTTCAAGCTGAGTGCAAATCAAAAGGACTATTACTCTGAAATCTACATGACAAAATGTTCGATTCACATGATAAAATATTTTAAATCCTTCTTAAGGGGACTAAACTTGTTAGCAGATGCTGCTTGACACAGTTACGATTGTAGAAACAGAGGTACAGACTTAGTGGTTTGTGTGCTGACAGCTGTGTAGCTAAGTTGGGAATAAACCAATATTGGACATGACTTGCAATATATTTAAGTTCCTAATCATTTGCTACCTACAGCAGGGTGCAATATGGCTCAGTTGTTTTGTGTATGGGGCTAATTACAGAGATCCTGAGCTGGTATGCAAAACATTGTGTGAGTGACTTTGTGTTAGAGGGTAGCAATGACACTGGATTTGAATGATCTGAAAAATAACGTTTTCAATAGAAAGGAGGATAATGGTACCAGAGGCTCCTGCAACTCTGAGCTTTCAGTAATTTACAATGACAATTCTTTTCTCTTATGGCCTGTTTAATTTTTCTTACTCTAGCTCCCCATTTGCTCAGGTGATATGTAAAGAGTAGGGTTTGGACTTTATATATATTGGAGATCATATATATGGTTGCTGGTTGAATATTGTGTCCTGAAGGATGACACTCAGTTTTGCTTGCACTGTTTTGCATTGTGTTAGTTATTGCTGCTAATAATATTCTAAATTCTCTGCTTTCAAATTGTAAGCCAAGACTGCAAAGAAAAGGCAATTAGTCTTAAAGATTGTAAGTTTTCAATAATTATGAGAGTTTCTGTCTGTCTTTTAGTTTTTAAGACTTCCATATTTCATATTTTAAAGCTTTGGTCTTCCTGGCAGTGGCTTGAAGGGTAGAAACTTTAAAAAAGAATGTACAGCTGAAAGCTGAAATTTCCATGTAACTGTCTGGAGCCCAAGCATTTAAAAAATCCTGCAAATGAAGCAATGCTGAATTGATCTTTGAACATTCTCCCAAGTAACTACACTTGATTTGTCTGCATGGTGCTTTTTGTGCTTGCATTATAGCTGTGTCTCTTTGAAGGCAAATGTTTGAGGAATTGCATGTTGTTTGCTTTGTGAGACCTACAGCGTGCTCATGAAAGTTACTGATAGGCTTGATCTCCATCAGTTTTGGAGAAGTGATTCACTGAATACAATGCATAATGGTTCTGCAACCATAAATTTCTGAACACTTTGTATGTCTGTTTCATTATTCATTTGTATAGATTAATATGACCTGATACCAGTTTCTTTTATTTTTTTACATAGAATTTTCTTTTTTTTTTTTGTACTGCCTCCTTCCCTCCTTCCCTCCTTCCTTCTACTTTGCATAAGGACAAAGCCTGGCTTTATATGACGTTAAGTATTCATTTCCAAAACTCACCTTTGGGAAGATCTGTGACTATGTAGTCATTCTGACTAAAATTTCCTGTGTGAAACAAGGAATTTGCATTTCAGTTAAAGAGAACAGAATCTGTCTGTTTTGGTGTTTTCTGTTTTTCCCATCACCATGGTATCTTGGTAATTTTGCAGGCTGAAAGAGAGCAAGCCAAGTTTATTAAGGAAATAGAGACAGATCAAGCATTTATTTGATGATACAGTACAGTTCAAGAATCCCCACATGATAGACCTCTTGGTAAAATGGGTGTAGATGTACTAGAGCACGAAGTGAATCTAAGTGTGAGTAAGAGAGAATCACTGACAACATTGTTCTCTGAGTGATGCTCTCCTGGCAGAGGTGGTGTGCGGCATCCTGCACACCCAGCCAGCGGTGGGAAATCAGTGTCACCTGGAGTTGTGCCAACTGTTACACGACATCATCCTGAAAATAACTACATGTATAAGCGATCTGCAAGTATTCCCTGTTGAAACTCCTCTCCCTCATTTTCATGAAAGAGCAGCCCTGGATTTGGCAAGTAGGTCTGCCATTGAAGTTGCCGTCACATGAGCTGAACCACTTGTCTCGGGGTTTCTTGATGCTGATACCCATCTCTCCCATCCCCTTCTTTCCAGGAAGAGACAGTGGCTATGAAGAGCAGGTATTATAAAAAGCTGTCAAACTCTTTCTGATCTCTGAGACTATTCTGAGGCACAGGTTTGTATGCTGAATACAAAAGACAAGGAGTAGCATTTTTTGGTTAAAGAAAAAATTGGTAGGTTGAAATGGATGTGCCTTAAACCCAAGCCTTTACATGACTGTTGGTCCACTGTTTTTCTTTTTCTCTTGTCTAAATAAGTGCAATGAGCCCTCTTACTGCTCTGCCACCCATGGTCATGCATACTTTTCAGTATTTTTTACTTTTAGTATTTTAATACTTTTTATTATTTTTTGTGTTACTCACAAATAAAATAATGTAAACACCAAAGTACACAAAACTTAGCAAAAGTTTTCTGCTCTGAATTTGTCTTTTTTTTTTTTCCATTTCTTTTTCACTGTTCTAGTGCCTGCTTTGAATTGACAAAGTTGTTGACAAGTGGCTCAGCAAGTTGTGTAATAATTTTACTGTAATGGCTTATGAAAAAGTGAGACAGGGTAGGAATGACAGAAAACAAAATAGACATTGAAGAAGATGGGTTGAATAAGATGCATTTCCAACAGTTAACCTGATTTTAAAGATAATCAGGTGGGGAAAAAAGGAAACAGGTGGTCATAAAATGAGGAAAAGTATCAGCTAATTTGAAAAGTTAACATTAAATAAAACTTTTAACATCTGGATTACATGAAGAAATACAGGTGCATTGAATGGAAAAAAACCAAATCCTCATCACTGCATTTACAAGCATACCAACTTCAGGGGTGGTTGGCAGGCTGCTTTCATTAATTTATGTCTTTGTATTTCAGACTGATAAAAATCTTTGCTTCAGGACTTTCTTCAGTATTTGTAACCATCCTTTCACAGATTCCCCAGTCTTTTAAATTAAATAACCTAGATTGTTATGTAAACAGGGACTTTCTTTGGTAGCGACTGTTAAATCTATTCCACTGATGATATGCTAGGACTGTATTTTTGTACGATAGGAAACATGTAGTATTGACTGTCTTCATTATGGTAGGTAAATTTCAGTGAAACTCTGGCCAGTACAGGCAGAAAAATTTTCTTTAAAACAAATTCTGGAAAGTGGGTCTTAGTTTCCTCTAGGGACATTTGCAAATTTGTGTGACATCTGTAATACCGTTTATGCAAGTCTCATCCCTAGAGCAAAGAGGATTTGTATTGTAGTTATGACTTGTTACGAGATTTGTAATATCAACAGTCTCAGTGAAACTGGATCAGATTGGATGGCTTGCAGAGGAAGCTCACTTTCCTGATGATGGTTTCCTTCTGTGGCGAGCCTTTGACTATTCTGAGGAAAACTGCTGTTGGGAAGTGGAAAAATGGTGGCTTTTCCTTTGGGATTATCTGGGCTTTGGCACTGCAGTGGAAGGCTGAGGAAGGGAAATTGGGAAGCTGACACTCTATGCCCATCGAGCATGTGCAATGCTCCTAATCCTCCTTTTGTGCAGGAGTCTCACTTAATGAGAGATACTCAAACTGGGATGTGGGATGTTTGTAGCATTCTGCTACGAACTTCAACATGAAAATGAGAACTTCATGAAGAGAGGTAGAAGCTACAAGTTGATATACAATGTGTCTACTTAGGGGTTGCTGTAATACAGGCAGTGAAATAATAAACATAGCTGAGCAAAGTAGCAAAATAATAAGCAGAACATAGCCTTAATTCAGTGGCTTTCCCCACCAACTGAAGCATGGGTTTGCTACTGGAAATCTGCACTATTTATGTCTCTGATTTAATACAATGTTCAGGTACCATGATGATGAACACACAGAAAAGCATATATAGATTTACAAGGGGCATGAAACTTTGTGACAGGGAAACAGAAGAGGATTGTCAAGTATTGAGCATTACTTTAAAAATGTACAAGCATCATTCTGCATGACCTTTTTTATTGATAACCTCAATCAGATGAATGGAGTTTATACATTATCCTTTGGGCTGATGGAGCTGAAGTGCAGATAACCAAAAAATATTCTATTATCCTATCAAAGGAACTTGGGCCTTGACTAAATGAAAAGATAAGGCCTTTCATGTCAGCCTTATCTGTCGGTTTCTGTATCTTCTTCATCAGTTGCAATAGCTTCTGAATAAAATGAATAGCAAACATTTTTACTGATGCTAGGCAAGTAACACATCTTTTGGCTCTTAAAGAAGTGGCAATATACTAGTTAGTGGTGAATGTTGAAAGAGATTTTATCAGGTGTGTTCACTGCCTACAGCCCTTGTTGCCAAGGAGAAAGAGTAGCACTAAAATTTTAGGACTGCAGGAGGAGGTATGTTCAGCAAGGTACTTGAGCATTGTTTTCTTCCAGTTTCACTTGTTAAAAATGGTTCAGTCCCTTGTAAACTGCACTAACTTCAAGAGGACCAGCTTCAGTAGTAAAAGAGAACACAGGTATTCCCTGGCTTTGTTAAGCTACTGACGAAAGAGGGTAGCAGCAGTAATTGGGATAAAGAAGCTTCTTATTGACAGCTGCTTGCTGCTTCTCTTCGTTTTGAGGTGGCCAAAGGTAAGCTGGGGAAGGGTGTGAGAAGGGGCATCCCCCACATGCCAGGACACTCCTGGAATGCTAGATGGGGATGGGTGGTGGCTGAAGGTGTTCCAGATCTCAGAAAAATTACTCAAGGGATCCTATTCCTTCTTAAAAGTCAGATCACAGTTACGCATTTGAGGCTTCTTATGCTAGACATCTGACAGAGTACTTAGATAAAACAGGGTTATCAGCTAAGAGAGAAGGGGTAACCACCATTAGCAGTGTCTACAACAGCAGCATCAGCATGTCTACAGCAATTCTTTCTTGCTGCAGAATTGACTTCAGTGCGTGTTTGGGGCACTCAACATATTGTTGGAAAGGCTGTCAGAGTGAGGAGAGATGAACTGGTGTGCCAATATCATTAATTTAGATAAAAATGTTGAAATTACCAGAGTAGATCTCCTAAAACTTTAAAGGCTTGTGTTTCTGCTATGTATGTCTTGATAATCAGTTACAGGCTGTAAAGTATATAAACTAAATACAATAGTTCTTTCAAACAAATGCCAGGCAAGGCAAAAGTCAACCAGGAAGAAGTATTCAGACTTTCTTCATTATGAGGCCGAATTTAGGAGTGAAACTGGGAGAATAAGTTTCCTGTGGAGCCAGTAAGTTAAAGGGTGCTTTTGCAGAACAGTTCAGAGCAGAGGTCTGGATCTCTAAACCAGTTTAATAGAGAAAGTAGGTGCACGGCATAGGCACCCAAATTTAGATACTTAAAGACTGTGAATACTGTCCTAGAGCATATGTTGCCATCGTCACAAGGAAGACAGTGTGCATCCCATGAAGTATTTCTGCCTCATAATTATTTCAATGAATAACTGTTGTAGTGTTTGGTCTTCTGTCAAAACAAGATTATCAGTCCAGTTGGGGCATTATTTTTATATTTAAGAATATGATTGTATTTTTCTGTAGTAGAGCAAATGAAACAGTATATGTCCTAAACCCTCTCTGTGCTTCCAACAGAGAAGCTGTCTAATTTAATCCACCTTGATACTCAAAATTGGGATTCAGAGTACTCAAGAAGAACATGTGTACTTCTAATGTGCCTTTCTCATAAAATGTCTTTTATGCAGCTTTTGTTTTTACTGCAGTCAGGTTGCATTTCTTTTCCTGCACTGTGCCAGATGTTTGATGTTTGCCCTCTCTCTACATATTTTTTATTTATTGGGAAAGAGAAAACTTCCTCCCCCCGCCACATTCCTCTATACAGAACAAACATGAAATAGCAATGCTAATTGATAGAAATCCATTGCAAAAAGCCTAGTGTTAAGAGGAAATTAGCCCTCTTCCAGTAAGGTTATATTGTGATTGTTCCTAGCAAAGATGTCTTACTGCATTGGAAAAGCAGTTGTTACTAGCAACGGATTGGGTATATTACAAAATAAACCACCAGTCTGCTTAATGTGTGATGATAAGTAACCGCTGTGTGAATTTTATAGGCACATCTCTTGTATTACATGGAAGCAGTTTTTTGTTGGAAATTTTAGGGCCTGTTCTTTGTCAATACCACCACGTTGAGTTCGACAGAATAACTTTGGCACCTGGTTTACACAGAGAGAGGCCAGCATATTGCTGAACCTGCTGTCTGCTCAGATGGGAATCACACCCCTTCCAGAGCTCAGCTTGGCATTTCTTGAATGCAGAGCAGCCTTTCTAATGACTTCTTCAAGGCTGTAAATCTGTGCAGAACTGTTGTGAATGCTATTGGCAGAATTAAATGAACGTGAAATTTATCTGTTGCTTAGCGAGGTCACTGACCAACCAGCTTACAGGCTGTGATTACGTTGTGCTTTCTAAAGGCTTATTAAAAGATGCGATTTGTGTTTCATCTTCAATAAATGATTTCGCATCTCAGAATTAAAGTTTTCAAGCCAAGCTGGGAGGTCTCATCGCAGCTGTATATATTGCATAACCCCCTAGAGTTCAGGCTCCAGACTTTATGCAAAAATCCTCAGGAAATACGACATAAACGTCACTGTCTGACAGTTGTGTTACAGTAACAACACAACTCACATCTTCTTAGCAAGTCTGACTAAATTCCTTGTCAACCGGTTTTTTGGTTTCCAGTTAAGTCAATTACCAGTGGGATGGTTTAGAGAGAGGTGGTACCAAAGTTTTTTCTGATGTACCGACTGGTCCCTTGTGGCCCTATTCAAGTATGGATTGTACTTGGTTGTGGGTAGGTAACAGCTTTCACTCCCCTGAAAGGCTGCATACCTCACTTTTCACTGTGTACAAATAGTGAGCAGGTACAGGAGAAGAGGTGGAGGAGAAGCAGGTACCTGAGAATGCAGGTGCAAACTATTTATCTGTTGTGACTTTTCTCAGGGATTAGAAGAGGGTATATTAATTTCTTTCTCTGGTACTGTTCCGTACTGCTGAGTATGGACAAGAAAACATGAGTCTTTTTCCTCATATCACATCAGACCAAGTATATGTTACATCTGGGCTCGCTGAAGGCAGAAGGCACAACACTCTGCTTTTGTAATTTAATTGTGTGTGAACCTCACAGTATCAGCTTTATATATACAAGAGACAGTTCCACAAAAGAAAGAAATGTTGCATTTCTGAAGTTTCACAAGCTTTAAAATAAAATAATTTTTAAAATACAAATGAGATGTGAGTCTTATACTTGGCTGTTACTTCATTTTAATGTCCAACTTTTTTTAAAGAACCTAAGCTGTTTATGTGGCAGCTACCAAGCACCAGTAATTTCATGTGTGGCCCCCATCTGAAAACTCTTGTTGTTGGTTGTATTTTGCTTTTGACCACCAGAAACCTCAGCCACTGTTGTGTTTGCTGTGGCTACACGTGCAGCAACCACAGAAAGTTGTTTCAAACCACTGATCAAAGTTCTGTCTTTGCTGGTCATAGCTTTAACAATATTTTTTGGGGGGGCTCTTGCATTCTTTTTGGCTTTCAGAATACAGTAGGATAGAAGTTATGTTTTTAAGAAAAGTTTTTTTCAATTTTAAACACTAATGGGAATGACTGACTCCTTAGCTCTGAGTTTGAACAGTGGGGCTAGAGCAACAGGTATTGTTAATAATTGCAGGGTTTGATATTCTGTAGGACTCCAGTTACTGCAGTAGCCTGAAAATGCCTGAAAATGTGAATAATCTGGCTTGTGGATCATAGTGAGAACTGTGAAAGTCTCCAAACTGAAATTTGCAATGGAAGATATTAACACAGTAAAAGTGACTGAAGAAAATTTCACTTGGAGTTCAAGGATTGCCCACTGTTAAGACAGATATGTCTCACCCTGTCTGTATGTCCCTTGAAATCTTACTTTAACAGTAGGACCTTCTGTTGTACTAGCATTGGGAAGTATTAGGAATTTACCTAACCTGTATCTTCTCTGGTACCATCTTCAGTCTCTCTCCTTTTCCCCTACCAAATTTTTAAAGGGCCTGTCAGATAATGGATTATCTTGAAAACTCACTATTAACAAATACAAGATTAAACTGCAAGCTGGGGCAAAGTAATAACAATGAATACGCTTCATAATACTGTCTCTGGTTGTGTTATGAGGCTGAGAGTTTTGTCTTGCTCAGCATAAAGAAGCAACACCTTTGCAGCCTGAGTCATGACTGCAGTAATCTCTACCTGTGGCTGCTGGGACCGTGACTACCATGAAAGGCCGCACTCATAAATCTGCCCTCTCTAAAAAATGCTTCCTTGTGTACAGGTCATCTTTAGGAGGGATGTGAATCAGTGCTGGAAAAGGCAGCATCCACTGCTGAGCAATAACGCTGAGTTGGACTTTTAGTTTTTTGGCTGTTTTCCTAACCTTTTGAGGTGCAGAGGAAATATCTCCTAAATTGCTGTGGTCTTCTCTTCACTGTACCTTTGCTTTCTTAACCTTGAACCATGTTCTATAGTCTGTCTTATGGGACACATGCAGGGTTTCCCAGGTGAGTGACTTCAGGTATAATCTCCCTAGTTTTAACAGAGTTTTTTGTTCCCTGTTAGAAGATGATCAAGGTAAAAAATCACCGCAGTTTTTTAATATGCATGAGCTCTGCTTGTCTGCACCCTGAATGTAGAATTTACGTGTCTTCAATGTCTAAATATTTGTTAACACCTGCCAGTTAACAAGGTGGTTAATACCTTATGGTGCCAGACCATTATGCTCTGACTCCATATGATGGGAAGCTGGCTTCTCATCCAGGGACAGCCCTGCTGGGCCCCTGCCAGCTTCCTCAGGGATCTCTCAGCCATGCTTGCTGTGCCTCACCTGTGGAGCAGGTGCAAAGCAGTCACCTGGGGGTGTGGGATATTCCCAGAGCAAATCCTTTGTCCCAGACCATGGGCTCAGTCCATCCCAGCCCTGGGACCAAGGTGAATCAAGCAGCAAACTTGTCCAAAAAGGCTGAGCAACACAGGTACAATTTGACCACTGGACGGCAAGCTAAGAACATATCCTGATAAAGTTTTCAGGATTTTGAGGAAATGGTGGGCCTCCAGGTTGGAAGAGGGCTGGGAAATTGTCAGGGTTTTTTTTCCCCATGGGTGGGCACTTGGTTTGGAAAATAAGTTGCTTGAGTGTGGAGCTGCATGGCAGGGGGAGCAGCAGAAGCAAGGGCTCCTTTTTGCTTTAAGAAGAGGCATGCAAGATGGAGGTGTTAGCAGAGACATGCACTCTGAATTTATTTATTATTAAATGGACACAATCATTCTCCCTTCCTTCTTTGTTTGTAGGAGAAGTGGTGACCCATTTCACATAGAACCAAACTGAGTCAAACCAGGCCCAAACACTGGGGCAGCAAGCAGAGGATAGCTGATAGCCACAACCCCATTTTACTTCACAACCGAACAACAAATGCCTTGGCCCCTTTTCTCCTAAAGGTGCTTTCTGATTTTTTTTTCTGGTTTCTTTCTCACTTCTGTGTCCTTTCCTTTCTAGCTCCTTCTCCAGATTAAAGAAAAATAGTCTCCATTTACTTTAATGGTCCATATTTCTGTCTGTGAACCTCACATCTGGTTTTGTGCCAACTGTTCCAGTTCAAAGGGGAACAGTTCTGAAAGTGGTTGGTCTCTACTTCTGTATGCTGATGTTTTGTCTGCTACAAAATTGACTTTTCTGGTCACTGGTAAAATGCATTTGGAAAGATATGGAGCATCTGTTCATAACTTGTCAAACAGATGGAGCCAACTAAGTGAAAAAGCATTTTTGTGCCCATAAGCCCTTGAAAGCATTGCCTTCCAGCTGCTTCTTTCTTTAGAAAGGGTGTCTTGAAGAAGACATACTGAGTATCTGGAGTTCTTAATGGTAAGTCCAAATGCCTACACTCAGATGCTGAATTAATTACAAGACTAAGTCAGTCTGGATGGAACCATCTGAATAATTTTCTATCATGCATAAGCAGATGTAACTGTAAGCCAGATCACCATGTTTTGTGCAGAGGAGAACTGAACTCTCCAGTTTAATGAAATTCTTTGGATGTGCCCCTAAAACAGTGAGTGAACAGGATGATACAGTTAAGACATATAGAAAATTTTTGACAGAGTTCCTCACAAAAGGCGTTCAAGTGATGGGATAAGTATATGTAGGGCAAAAGGCAGTGGTGCATCATTATTTGGAAATTGGCTGAAAGATGCAAGTAGGAATTTCTGTTGTGAATTTTCATAGTGCTTCAAGTGTTGTAGCATATCTGTCCCTGAAGATTTGTTTGAATTCTTTGCCTGTGTTGCTGAAATCGAGGTTAGCTCTAACTATAAAGGTAAAAGCCATGGACCTTACTGTCAGTGAATATTATCGTTTATGTAGAGGAGTGGTAAATTAGTTATTGCAAATATAGAAATGTTTCTTCTCTTGAAGTTGGAGATAGCCAACTAGACAGAAAGACAATACATTTTGAAAAATAAATAACAAATAGCCCTCTACATAAAATGTAACTACCTGCAATTAGCAGAGCCTGTAAAAGAAGATGAAGTTTCAGTGTAAAGGTGTACTTGCCGTACTCACTTTGGTAAAGGGGCTCCTTTACCTCTGTTAGGCGGGTGCCAGTGATGGTCCTGCAGCCATCAGAGCAGACCTGCCCGCTGACTTTGAGTGCACCACAGGGGTGGATTGGAAATCAGTGTGGTCTGACAGCTGCTTTACCTTCAGTGACAGGTTAACCTCTCTGCAGAGATCTTTCCAGGTCTTCCTCTTCTGCAGCTGGGCAGCATATCTTATAGCACTGCGAGCCTGGAGGAGGATCAAAGATACAGAGTTTTAAACAGAAGATGTGGGTTGTTTGTTTGAGCCTGTCTTTGAATGGAGGGGTCTTCAGATGGTCTTTGTGGCTGGATCAATTCTATGCTAATGCTCACTTGCCTGGTTTTGGGAGAGAATGCACCCAAGAGCACTCTGTTTAAAAGCAGGGGTGCTGCCCAAAGAAAGTTGGGAGAAACTTTTTTGTCATTTCATATTTTTGTAATAAACTGAACCTGCATACTGACAAAAGGAGAAGTCTCTTCTTCTTTCTTATTTTTATTACCTCTGCTGCATACAGCAAATGTGCTTTCAGCCTTGCTAAGTTTGTGGTTGCACACTTCCTCCCTCTGCCCCCCCCATCAGCAACCTCAGCCTTACACCCAATCTGCAGAGTCTGCATGTACGAAGGAGAATTTTGTTTTTCATCTTCTAAAAATCCAACTCTCTTTTCTGTTTACCTACCTTTGAAAAATAAAAGTAATGTATATAAAATGATTGCAGACAGGCAACTAGCTGTTCTTCTGAACCAGGAAAAAAAAAGGAATTGAAAGCCTCTTATGTAAAATTTGGGCTATGTCTCAAAAATTTATTTCCCTGCCATTCTTCTTTTCCTTTCTAAGCCCTCAGCTTTGCCATCTGCACTCTCACTACGGGCTGGGATTTGGCTATGTGTGAAGTAGGGTAAGACGGATGAAAAATTGTTCTAGGAAAAATTGCTGCTAAAGGTGTTCTGCATTCAAATGGTAAATGCTGAAAAAGAAGCACTTCCCTGCTTCCATTAGTGACTTTATCATGATTGCTGCTGCTATTTTCCCGTGCTTTAAGTTTACTTTCAGGTAGATTCTGTTAGTATTAGAGAAATATTTCCACTTCTAACATTTACATTTCCAAATCAAATGTCGTTCCTTTTCACAAGTTCAGAAACTCCTTAATAAACACTGCTGAGTAAACTGGTCTTAGCCTTTTAAACATTCTCTGTCCTGCCTTTTTAGCCTAGGTTTGAAGAAGAGTGTACATGGCCTTTTTCTTCCCCATGAGAACAGTGTGAGCCAAACCATTCTGTAGCCCAATTCCTCTCTCTCCTTCTTGGCAACCGCACAGAATGGCTTATGGTATGTGGAGTTTGGTGCGATTCCATTGGAATTCGCTGGAGTTGCACTGATTTATACCTGGTGTGAATCTTGTCTTTCCAAAATATTTCTGATGCAGCAGAAACGTGGAGCTGAAAAGTCCTTAACTAAGAAGCAATAGTAGTCTTTCCTTTGTTTTGCAGTAAGATAATGGATCCTTGTTATCACTGAATCATTGTTATCGTTAACTTCAGGTTTCATTATCAGCTGGAAAAAGTTCAGTACTATTCAAGAGTATCAAAAGAAAAACACCAATAAAAATACCTTATTTGGTAGTTTCTGATAGAGTGATATCCTTGAAACCTTGCTATGACTATTTAGGAAGCTGCCAGAGCAGCTATCTCAAATTCATAGGCTGCAAACCTAAACTTTCCTGTTACTGGAATACATATTAGTATTCCTGTGGGCAGCACTTCCCTGTGTTACTTCCAGTGCCAGCTTTTCAGCAGTGGCTTAGAAGGGATGATAGTTGGAAAAACTCTCTTGTGATTGGAACATAAATGTGAAGAGCTTATAATAGTGACACCTGTGTCCTTTTTGTAGTCATGGTGCCCAGGCCTTTTTCGATGTGGTAGAAACATGAATTTTATGTTGTTTTTGGAGTATTAGTCTCCCCGTTTTGAGATGGTGCATCTCTCTTTCCTGCAAATGTCCAGGCAGTCCATAGTGTTGCATTAGAAGGATAGTCATGCCCAAGAAGGAAGTTGGTCACTGAGTAACAAACCTTTCATTTCAGTTGTATGTGATGTGGTTCACTTCCTGCTTCAAACCTTAGTTCTGTGTTCTTAGGCAGTTGAAGTTTCACATCTGTCTGTTTTTCAGACTTTTGTGAAAAAGTCTGCTGTTTTTCTACAGCAGTTGAACTGATTCCTGTACACGTAAGGCCTTGCAGTCAAAGGACTGCAGCAGAGAAGGTACCACGTGTGGGAAGGTACCACTTGTGGGTAGGTTTATGCTTGCAGTTGTCTGCAGAATGAACGTCACTACATCGTTGCAAGGGCACTGTTTGCCTTTATGAGACCCTCTGCCTCATAATCAGCCCGTATTTTTTCATATATGATGGGAGAGAAAGCAGGTTGAAGGACTGTGAAGGTAGTCAGGGAATCTGTTGGAGAGATACGTCTGTACAAGAGCAAATATTCTCTGTGGTAACAGCTTCAGGTCCTGAAGGTTAATGGAATACCTTCCTCAGGGTTTTACAAGCAGTCTGTTGTTGGAATATGTGCTATGTAGTTTGAAAAGCAAGGATTTGCTTTATTGTCAAGCAACTCTTATTATCAGCAGCTAAATAAATTAGATTTCATTGTGTGACTTCTAGGATTCTGTGTGTTGTGAGTTAAATTTGCTGCTGGAGCCAGTATAGTTCATTGTAAGTTCAGTATGTTACTGAATATTTATGAATGAATATTTTTTTGCGTTTTACAATGACATTTAGCAATATGTTACAGCTAGAGCCAAATAAAATAAAACTTTCTTACAGAAAAAGCAGACTTGGGGGAAAATATCTCATGATTCTTGCTTTTCCTTGACAGATAGTTTGGGGACCTGTTCTGGAATTTTGTAAATTACTTGTTTGTGAATCTAACATAAAATCATGGCCTTGCTGAAGTAATTAGTATTTTACTGCTTAGTCCAGCAGTGGTAACACTGGAGTTCTTGCTTCTACCCCTTCTGTCCACTTTTCTGTTCCTGAAGTATGGCAAAGTGCAGGGATGCAGACAGGGAGGACTGGTCTTCTCCTTCCAGCTCAAGAAGTGACTGCATGGAACACATTTTTGAGCGGGGTTATTTGTAGAGAATAAACTTATTTCCCTACCCTCTGCTCTCCCCTCTGCTTTCTTAACTCTCCCTTGTACCTCCCATGCACTCTGTATTTCTGGGATTTTCTGTGGTGAACAAGGAAGGAAAAGCTGGGAGGAAAGACTGCTGGTTCTTAGCTGAAGCAAGTTCTACCTCAAATGTTTACATTTGCTGAAGGAAGGAAGGAAGGCTGTTTGGATTTGCCTGATCTTTTAAGGGTCTGGACAATATTTGCATTTACTTTTCCGTATCAATACAATAAAACCCAGCACAGAGGTGTTTTAACACGCTCATGACTCTCATGTGCAGCATTCCATACCAGTGCTGACCAATCTGTCTTAGCTCTGTATGATAAGATTGTTTTCTTTGCAACCAAGTTGATCCAAGTGTCTTACCTACATTCTTTCTGATGTACTTGGAAGATCTTTTCTTGTTTTGGGTTTGAAATGCTTTTAATATTTTTTTTCTGCTTAATTCTCTGAAGTCAAGCTTACTGACTGTCTTTGACCTCACAGATTCTGTCCTGCCCCTCTCTGTTGGTGCAATAAATTGTTTTAATTTGCTACAAAATGTTTTTACTGAGATTTTGATATTTATAATGGCTGTTTCCAGGCTAAGGTACAAATGAAGAGCATATGGCTATTGTGAGAATAAAATATTAATTTTGGCAAATTCAGTCAATTCACAGTGGGTGTTCTTATCCTTTAAAACAAAATTATCACATATTTGGCACAACTATCAAGTGTCTGGGTTTTGACTCTAAGCCTTAATCACCAAACGAAGAGAGCAATGTATTACTAACATATTATGAAGACAACGGTAGCTATGACTGTGCGAGCCGAGGGTGGGTGTTCTACATAGCTGCCACTTGGTAGGAAAGAGGACAGGCTGCAAAGTTAGGGCAGTATGCAACAATTAATATACTCAAAATGGAGTGGTCTGAGTGATGTATTTGGTTCAAGCGTGCCAGAAACCTAAAAATTCTGCAAGTGTGTGGCTGTGTCTGATGTTTGATATCATCCAGAATATTCAAGCATGTCTTGGTCTGTTGTTACCATTGAGCCTCAAGGAAGAAGAGAATAGACTTATGCATTAAAAAGCAGCAGAAGAGTATTGACTGGTTAATTAGAGACCCTCTGATTATGAATACTTGCATAGCATAGCATCTGATGGGCAATGCTGTGTGACGGCAGCATTAGAAGTGTCACTTATGACTTCATTGTGCAGAGTGCTGACAGCTCCTGCAGAATCCTCTCCTTGGGAAATGAGGAAAGTCAGTATTACATAGGAGGGCATTTGCACTTTTTTTATCTGCATAGATACATTCAAGTCACCTTCATTCATTTCTGAATACCTCACCTCTTGTCTGACTGCAGTCCAGAATGACACTCACATTTCAGATGGCGTATCACGGCCCAGTGGTGTTATTGATGATGACTCTCATTTTCATGAGCATTAACAAGCATGGGCTCATGAAGTATGTCATTGCTTCTGTGCTTCACTGGAGCATGATCTTCTGTAGTACCACCAGCTCATGGAAAATACTGGGCTGGAGATACGGCCGTTTTCCTTTTGTTGTTTCATATAATATGGTCTTTTAAGTTATGACTCCATGTCCTTATGAAAGGACCGATGTTGATTCTATTGAAGGAGATGTCGAAACTGGGAGAGATCTACACAGCATTTGCACTGTTAGGGAGCTGACTGGTGCTGCCAGGTATGGCTTCAGGAACTGCATTAGTATTTAAAAACTTGGGGCCAACCTTGTAGGATTTGGGGATGTTTTGACGATGATGGGGAATTTGAGAGGGAGCAGTAAATGAAGGCTTCCTCAGATATGAACATTTTAAATTAATGTAAAACCTAGTTTCAGGAAAATTTAATATTTTATAAGAATATTTGGGAACATGCTGATGGATGTACAATATTCTTAAATTCTATTTTAAAAACAGTAAAATACATGTTTGTATGTGCATGTAAGTTTGTGCGGAGATTGGGCTGGAGGCAGATTGCCCAAAGGGAGAGCAAGTTTCACCCTGCATGTAATTTCTGTTCCCTGTCTGGATTGCTGTTTGGAAGTAATGTGACAGTATTACTGGCTCCTAGAGGAGAACATGTTTTCTGTGCATCTCATATGCCAAGCAAATATAAAGCAGAGGAGAGGAAAAAGGATGGGAAGGGAAGAGGAAGGGGAAAAGTCCTTTTATTAAACAAGATTTTGATGATAGATAACTTTTTCTGGAAGCCAGCGCACCACGACTAGAACATATGGTAAGCTGTAGCTCAAAGATATTTTGATAATATCTAAAATGCCTTTCAAAACCTTTAAGCAGTTAACTGTTACTAAACACTTCTCATTGTTTTCCAGCATTGTTTAAAGTATCCATGAGGTTTTCCCCTTTTTTCAAGGCCTTGTTCAAGACTGGAAGTACTGGGAAGTATATATATAATGTTTGATATTGGAGGAATGGTTTTGTGTTGTGCTTCATTCAATTGTGTCAAAGTTCTTTAATGAGATTACTGGCAAAGTGGAATAATAAATTATGAACAGAATTTAAATGGCTGTCTCATGTTCTGAAATAGCTTGAGTTCAGGAGTCAGGATTGATCTGAGTTTGTGAGCTGGTGTTTTTATTTGTAACAAGAGTGTAAGCTTCCTGCAGGTGATTAAACTGTAGAATGTGTCAGCATCCTAGCATACCAGAAACGGGTCTCTTGAACAAAATGATGTATAATTTGGATTAGTATTTTGATATGTCCCCTGTTGTATTCTCTCATCACCTCACAGAGCATTATCTTCCAAACTTCCTCATTCTTCCTTGGCTTTCAGTTTCTAAGTAAGGGCCATTGATTAGCACTGGAATTCAAGTCAATGTAACCTTGAACCTGATTCTTCCACGTCCTGGGTTTGTAACGTCATCCTTCATCCGGTGTGCTACGTGTGTCTGGAGTGCTGGGCCTTTCTGTCATCCTTTGCACATTGCTGTTTGTGGTCTGGATGTATCTATACCCTGCTCCTTCACTGAATTGTAGAGGGCAAAGTTAAACGTAGAGTGAATATGGTGACTATATGTCACTATATGAATATGGTAGCTATTTCTTTTTTAACTCGTCACAGTGGAGAATTAATTTTCTTTCTTGAACTGTTGGGTTTTTTGAAAGAGCTTTTTTTTTGAGTGATTATTTTAATATGTTTCTATGTTAGCTCTATTCTTACTTGAATATTTTTAAGGCTACCATAAAAACTTAATAAAATGTTTGTAGAATGATTTGGAGAATTCAGAAACATGTCTTTGTGCATTTTGGTTCATATGACATTTGGTCTTATTCCAAAAATTGAAGGGTTTTTTTTTTTGTTTTGTTTGTTTGTTTGTTTGTTTGTTTTTTTAAGTAACCAGGATGCTCTTTCTAGGCCTACTGTTACTGTGACCCTCCCCCTGACTATGAGAGCTAGAATTGGAGCCCTCTTTAATTTGGAGCTTCTTTAATACTGCTCTAAGCTGCTGCTTAATGTCACAGGAGGTTGTTTGAGAGTAAATCGAGATGTTCTCTCCCGCAGGATTTAAATGTGTTGTTTCCATTGCCACATCCTGCTGATACAGTGGTAAAGGATTACATTGAAAATCTAATTTGATGTAGGCCTGACTATAAGGCTAGCAGCCTTAAAAAGTGTATATCGCATTTATTATTTGTTTAGTGTATTTTTGAGGAACCCTATGGTTTAATGCGTATGTTGGCTAACATGTATGTATTATAAACTATTTTTTTCCCTACTCCTGTGATCAATAAAGTCTGGTTTGGAATTTTATTTTTTTTAACAGAAAATGTGAGTTTTGGAAAACATGAAAAATACTGCAGTTTCCATTCGATTAAAGCATATTCTGCACTTGCAAAAAAACCAATATTGCCATCTAGTGGGAGTGAAGATTTTGACCTGTCATGCTCCTCCCTCTAGATTACTGCTATCTAGCTGTTCTCTTGGAGTCTATCATAGGTTTATATTGAATGTACAGCAGTTCTTCTCTTTCCCCGAACTATGGGGAAAATCTCATCATTTCCTTGCTGAAGTTACTCTTGCATGTATTGCTGAATAATCAGAAATGCTTTGCAGGTGTAGAGAGCCAAATGTGGCTCTTTACAAGCTGCTTTCTGAAGTCCACCATCGAAGGGCAGGGTAGCATTTCTGTGCTACAGTCTGTTTGGGTGGTGTTCCTGTGTCAGTGCCTCTGCAACATGAAGGTGAATTTAAGCCTTTGAACATGCTCATTTTCTGATACCTGTAAAGAATATTAGAAAAATACATCTTTTCCTCTTTCAAGCCTTTTTGCAGGAATATGTTGAAAGTGTTGTAGGGTATATGTGCAAAAATATATTGAAAATGTTCAGTGAAACAGAGCAGGAGGTAGGATTTGGCTGAAGCTTTGGGATAAAGTGATTTCCAGAACATTTTTTTCTACTTC
>NW_010143383.1:0-7186 GCF_000699245.1 Pterocles gutturalis
CCGGGGTGTGTGTGCAGGGGGGGGAAAGGAAGAGCAATGCTGAGCTAGGAGAGAGCACCGAAAACCGGAGCGGAGGCAAAAGAGAACACTCTTCCGGGTGTTCTTACCTATATATTGGGCATGACACGCATGTTATGGAATAAATCATCGGCTATTCTGAGTTTGTCTTAACATAAGGGCAAATCCTGTGCTAGCAACCGGCTGTGCCTCTTTGCTCGTCTGCTGACCTTGGCAGCAGAACAAAACATTATTCTCTTATCAGCTCCTCTGAGCGTAAATCCAAAACACAGCCTCTTGCTAGCTATTTATGAAGAAGAAGGAGGAAAAAAAAAAAATAACTCACAGAGTTAACTTTAAGCAGTCTTTAACCCAAGACAGGAGTACTGCAAGAAATTCCCTCAAACACACCCCAACGGAGTCCCCGACTAACTCGCCTGACTCTTTGCCATGTGAATTAACGGATTTGAATGCCTATCAATACCTGGAACTGTAGGCACATACGAGAAAGAGGACTAGCAAAAACAATTCCTGCAAACCCGCTCCTCTTGGAAACTCCTTAATTCTGTCTGCAAGGTAAAATAAACCAACAGACTACAGGTCCTGGGGAGAAGAAAAAATCCAACCAACCAAGGAGAAGGGATGGACGAGTGGGAAAATAGTACAGCAAAACAAGCTGAGAAAGCCCTGCACTTATCCCCCCATGGCAGCTACCCAGCAGGAGCCCAGGATCGAGACCTTTTTGAGAAAAGCACAGGAGACCACAGCGCACGGGCACTTTGTGATGATGCTGGGGGGATGCAGCGGGAGGCTGCTCTCGCCAGCTCAGCACAGCTCTGCCCACCCTGTGCTCTCACGAGACCAGTGCCACGGTTCACGCTTCTGCACCCTAATCCCCGCTGTGGCAGCAAGATACTCTAAAGGCGTAAATCCCGTGCTATAAAGCTACAGCTGCAATGCAGCAAGCTACAAGGAGGAGGAAGTGATTCTAATTACAGCCCTCGTCCCTTCACTCCTGCACTCACAAGAAAGACAAGTTTAAGGACTCTGCTTTACTGGTCATGCCTCTGCTGCAGCATGCAAAAGCCACCCCAGTTTGTGTTCTGACCCAGCCGGGCAGGGCAGGACATTCTTCATCCCCACACCCAGGAGCCTCGCAGCAAGTCCAGCTGGCCATGGCTACAGGCAGAACTGTACAGAAACCACGACAGGCACTTCTGAAAGGGGAATGAAGCTAGCAAGTTATCCAACTCGAGGACAACTTCCATAACCTCCCAGTTAGCATCTACTGCACGACGTAAGAAACATACTGTGCTTCTTCAGAGGCTTTCCCTTTTTTAGAGGCTGTGTCAGAATGACAGTCCACACACACACCCTGAGTCACCAACTGGAGACACTTCACACGTCTCAGTCAACAAATCCAGTTTAAAAGCAGAGACAGAGAGAGAACATCAAAATCAAATTCATCAAGTTCCTCTCATCTCTCATTTGCTAAATGGAACTATATTTACGTTGGTCAACAGCACCTCTCGGGGAATTAATGCAAAAGCAAGCATTGCTTTGGACAACTATATTGAGTAACAAGGATATTTTCTGGACAAACACTTCCCTCACCGTATTAGTTGCACCCATCTAACCGCTGTGCCAGTAAAGGCACAGAAGAGAGTCTCTTCGGAATGAAAGAAAAGGGTTGCAATGGGTGCAAGAAATAACCCTTTCAGAAAAGCAGCAATATGTTGACATAAAGATACTAGCTTAACAAGAGCAAATAAACTGCACTACTTCTCTCCAGATAAGAACCAGTCCAACTACTGAAAAATTACGTTTTACTGAAAAATATCTCCAGTTCACAGCCACCGGGGTTATTATCCCAGAATAAGAATGCCCAGTACTGCTACAGTTTGTGCTCCTACAGGAGAAAGTTAGAGTAGCACATTTATACTGCTCTAACAGGGACAGTAACCGTTATAACCTATGCAGTATCCGCCCTGCTCCTCAGTCACAGATGTCATCACCCTCACGTATCATGGGACAGTCCCATTGCCAGGCAAGGGAATGCTGAGCCACGTGGATGTGGAGAGCTGGAGTCCACAAAAGCAGTGGCCATGGGGATAAAATGTGCTTTATCCTCTCGTTCCCGTTTTCTTTTTAAGGAGAACGCAACTTTTGTGGATCTAGCTACCGGGCACATTTTGTAAGGCAGAAAGTAATTCCATTATAGATTTATCTCTCTCTTCTGCTAACACTTTCTTTGTAAGATCAGCAAGTAAAGTTTCCATAAGGTCAAAATTGGTTTTTCACCCTCTAGAGACCCAACTGGTCTTTTCAAGCAGTTTAATAGCCTTTATCTCCTGAAAACACTTCAGTTGTGCGGATGGCTCCTCTGATTCCCCTTGCATTATAAATATATCCACAAGCCCTGCGGACAGCACAGGCACACATTATACAGCACAGTCACCAAGTGACATTTCTCTACTGAATACGCACAGGTGACAGCAGCGCATGCCAAGGATAACATCTACCCTCTAACGGCTATCAAAGCTGAGGAGACTTCGAACCAGCTCACGAGGCAGCCAGGCTGATTTTGTGGCAATATCCATGGGGCTGTTGGCTTTGCCCCCCCTTTAGGTGCATCACAGCAGATTTTCCCAGCCTGTTAACACTGGTCGCCAGCACCTCCTTCCTTGCCCTGCTTTGGAGCACCAGGGAGGTGCTCAACTGAACCTCAGGAGACGCAACGTTCTAAAGTCCAGTAACTAAAGACATTCAGTGGGTAACAGGACATCGCTGTTCTGGGCATGGGGTGCAACACGCTCCAGTGAGACCAGCTTCCTACACTGACCTGTGCTCAGCCTGAAAGCTTCAGTTATCTCATCCAGCAGTGAAGAAAGCAGGCACAACAGTGGGGAAATGTGAACTGACAGTGTACTTGTACACACACATTATTATAATCTCTGCTTTATTACAGGTATTACACAGAAAAACCGGTATCAAGAACAAATGACGCCTCCACACGAGGCACCACACCTGCCCAGCTTTCACATGCACGGGTTCATTTATGCCTGCCTCAGCCACAAGCTGGGATTTTTGTACCTCAGTCTTTCCTGCATGTTTTCCCACCTGTGAGACACAGGTTCTCATCATTACGAAGACCAGAAAATACAGATAGATTGATACATGCACCCTGGCTCCAGGTTCAGCCCCAGAGGAGACCACTCACCCTCATCACTTACACTGCCACTGATGCTGGTTTGTGACACGGGTTTGCTGGTGCAAACTCCATCATCAAAACAACCAGTATGAACCACACACTCCAACAAGCTCAGCTGTACTGGGGCACAGCTCAGAGCGTACAGACGCAGCCAGGAGAGCCTGGCCCAAGGCAGTTCCAAGGTCACTTTAACACGTGTGTAGGATGCTCCTGAAAAGGCAATCTGGCTACACTCCCTTCCGCCTACCTGATGTTCACCTGTCTCCTCATGCTGACACTAGCATTCAGAATCAGCTGTGAAGCTGGTAACCCTGCCAAAAAAAATAGCTGGCATAAGAAAAATGGTAAGAAAAGTGCAGTCACAGGCAAGAGGAAGTCAGGACCATCCCTTTCCGCAGTACTCGAGATGTACACTGCAAAGCTTTTTAAGCTCCTTACAAAAAACCATCCCTAGAGCTACAATCCAACAACATTCTCAAGTGTCACACAATGATCCCCAGACAGAGCACATATGAAACCTCAAATAAGGCTCTTACGCCTGGGTTAACACACCTACGCCTTATATAACAAAGAAAAATCATCACAATCCCCAATATATAAAGGTTACAACCCCACGCTGGTGCTAGACTGTTTTGGCTTTGACACTGCCGCTACTTGAGATTTCAAAAAAATTCACGGGTGCACTCAAACTCTGTCTTCAGGAATTTGTCAAACATCTTTGAACAGATAAACAAAAATTTGACAAGTGGGTCAAGCTTTTCACCTGCCAGCCCTACCAGCATCCCTTTCAATCAACACCAATAACGATTAGATACAGTAACAACTGTAAAGTAATGGCCTCATCGTGTTTAATTCCTGACATTTATTATAACAACATGATCTTGATGGACTCATTTAGCATTAATAGTGCCACTGGTCATTAATTTAGCTAAAAAATTTCCCTTTGCAACTCAATATTAAACATAGCAATTGATAATCATAATCTTGAAGTATTACTGACTTTTCCTGCACTAAATCTTACAACAGAACTGTAAGAAAATGGGACTTCTGGCAGGTAAAAAGGGAATAGCATGAAAATTTTGTTTCACCTAAGCCTTACAATACCATGCAAAATAAGACAAAAAAAAAAGCGGAAGTAAAATGGGAGAAAAAATGTGTGCCTTCAGTCAATCTAGAAAACGAGGAAGCCCTTAGAAGGCTCTGAATAAGATACACAACCTAGGTTCAACTCTTGTGGTCTTCCATTCATAATTTAATTCTCGTCTGCGGTGCACAGAGACCCCTGTGTGCCTCCCAGAGATTTTTCTGTAACCAGGTCCAACTGGTTCTCAGAGAGCTCAGAACTACAGAAAATCCCAAACCTCACCACTGGTATGGTAAAAGCAAAACTTTGTGATCCAAGCGACAATTCTTCAAGGGACCTACAGAACGGGAGCAGCACGAGACACTTGCAGATTACATGCTGCTACAGCCCTTGTGCGTGAAGTGTTCTCAGTACATCACAAGGAAATATTTGTCCCTGCTGAGGACCTTTTACTCCGTGTGGTTTGGATTTTCCCTACGCACCTCAACGATGCCTGAAAAATACCAATCAGCCTCTCCTGCGCCTATCTGGGTGTTGAGCATTTCAGGCTCTAGGTGCCTCAAAACTTTAAATAGCGCAAAATGAGTTGAGCGCTGTCATCTCGCTTAACTGTGCTGACTGCAGAAAAATATCCTCGAAACACATTTCTTCCTCAGCTAATTCACCTTCCCGGCATGGCCATACCACAGCAGAACAGGACGCCAGCGACAGGCAGGGATGCGCTGGCTTTCAGTGTAGATTTTGTCTCTCTTGTTGGAGCAAAGCCATGACAGAGGCAGTTGTTATTCCTTCTCCTCCAAGCTTGTACCGAAACACAAACAAACAAGGTCTTCACTGTAACACCAGGAAAAAGCAGCCAGTTTATTTCCTTGAAGCAACATGAAGTATCTTTACTTTGTCCTTATTTTTAGAATGCAAACCTAGTTTTAAACTGAAGAGGATTTTTTTAAAAGGAATTATGTTACAGCCCAATTCTTCCATATTCGACTTAGGACATCCAAACAACCTTTTGAGTTCTCCAGAGAACAATGCTGACCCCAAATTTCAGTATTAGAAGGTTCTTTGTAAAGTTGCACACATAACAGAGCTTTGACTCTCGAGGTTAACTCAAGCTCTATAAATACAGCACAGTGTCAAGTATCGCTTTCCCTAAGTACCAAGGAGGGAATGCTCCTATTTGCATTCTCCCCAAACATCAATACTTCACTTGAAAAACAGAGTTGAAAAATCAGGACAGTTTGTTTCTCTTTCCTGCTCTACAGCTACAAACAAGGTGGAAAAGTCAGAAATCTACTTTTTCTTGAAGCCTATGTGTCATAGGACATGTCTTTTCTTTAAATTAGTGCCCAGCTGTGTCTTTTACTGTGAATATTTTTTGAAAGTCAAGCTCCCAGTGACCAGAAACAACCACCTAGTAACAGCTCTATTTAAAAACTTCATGTTATATGCAGGACACATTATGATAAATCCATTTGCCTCCCAGCCCCCTTTTCTTAACCTGCATTCAAAATATGGAGGGGGGGGGTGGGAATAAGTTAAACTAAAATTAAAATACTCTATGGGTGCCATTTCAGTCTCTATTCAAAGGGACTCAAATCATCAGTAATAATTCTGCTGTAGCAACTGATGAGCAAGCTAACTAAAAAAAGCAGACAACGAGATTTACAGGGGTTGGTGGAGTTTGCCAACACAGATCAGGGATCTGGGTCTCTGGCTTGAATCATCACCCTCAGCTCCACACCACAGCCGGATGTCTGGCATTAAAACAAAGGACAACCGAGGGTCCTGGAAGGATCAGACATGGTTATCTGGCTAAAATCACGCACTCATCCCACGATTGCACAACCAGGCACAAACCGACCTCTGCTTCCCCGTGACTCCCCTGCTGCCGCTCACATCTGACAGCATCCCCGAGCTGGACACCAAGACGTGAGGAAACAAAGGCAACATCTCACAATAACGGGGAGCAAGTGTCATCTCCAGGTCCCCAAGGCTGCGAAAGGTGAACCAGGCTCACCCTGCAAGTGGTTTGGCTTGGTCAGACTCCAGGGATTCAGCAAACTCTGTTACCAGACCTCCACCGGCTCACGATTGTTGCTGACCTATTGAGAAATCCTTAACGAGCACCACATGTTCCCCAAGCATTCTGGGATGTAACCTAGCACAACAGAAAAACAATGGAGCTGCATGGACAGCTCAATACATGCCAATACAAGCCTTCTGGCTTTCATGTGCCTCTTGCAGTAAAACATCCAGTGACTCACGCTCTCTGCCAGCTTTGGAGAGGCTCTGCCGTGACCGTGACCGATAGCATCGCCAGCAGTACCTCTATCGCCCCAGCTGGGATGGAACACTCCCATCGTTACAGCTGGAGCCCTGATCTGCAGCTGGATTAAGACACACAAATCCCTCTCTGGTGCTGCAGGCGATGAACACATTATGCACCTGCACCTAAAGGCTTACCATCAACATGAAGACAGGTGGTACAAGAGGGCCCTGTTTTCAAAATGTATTTAAGAAACTTAAACCAAACACACAACACTCATTTAAGTTTTCAAATCAACTCTTAAGAAAAAAAAAATTCCATTCAAAGAGAGCGAGCATCCTACACCTGAGTTCACAGCAGCAGAGCTCAAAGTCTCCTCCGCCCCGCAAACCACCAACCTCACTGCTACAGCTGCAGGTATGCAGAAGATGCACAGAGCTATATGTATTTACACAATAAACCAACATAAAAACCAACTCTAGGGTACATCCTGGGAAGTGCCATCCGGATGGCAGGCAGATCTCACCTTACTGCTGCAGCTGGCCAAGACAACCACCTTGGCTGGAGGGATGCTGCGCTGGCATGGAAAATAACTCCAACAGCAGCTTTCCTTCAGCAGGAACAGCCG
>NW_010143383.1:7217-53061 GCF_000699245.1 Pterocles gutturalis
AGTGCTGATGCAGTGGAGATGAGGTGCTAGAGGCAGCCGGCAGCATCCCAGAGTCATGCTCCTGGCACCTGAAGTCAAGACATCTGTGCAGAACAGACCAAGGCAGAAGGGAGTGGATCCCACCAAGGGGCTGGGGAGGAAACAATCCCCCTTTTTCACCAGGAAGGCTACAGAAAACTTGGGAACCATTGGGCAGAAGGATGTGACCAGCTCTCCTCTACGCAAGAGTGAGCTCCCAGAGCAAATAATACCTTTGCTCGTGCACCAGAGTAACCTGCTTATCGTGTCTCAGGAGCAGCGACTGCAACAAGCAAACGAACATTATGCAGAAACTAGCTGAGACTTCATTGAAAGCCTGCGTCATCCTTAAGATCATAGAATCATAGAATGGTTTGGGTTGGAAGGGACCTTAAAGATCATCCAGTTCCAGCCCCCTGCCATGGGCAGGGACATAAACATCCACTCTTGACCAACACATCAGACTGAGCTGGCTCAGCATTTAGGAACACTGCAGTTTAGAACAAGCGCAGTGGTCCCCCCACAGACCCCTTCCAGGGCCGAATGCAAATCTCAGCGCAGGCAGGGGTCAATGGAAAGTTCCAGTTGGTTCAGGCACTTTCATCTTTTTTTCAAAGCTGTCAAAATAAACGGTCACCAACACTCAAAAAGTCCCAGGGTCGGACACTAGAGGTAAGAATTGTTACACAATAATGGAAGTGGAGATGTGAATACACTGCACTATCCCAGAGAAGAGAGAGATCAAGAACATCAGAAGTGAAACAGGCTACAGCATCACTAAATTCAGCCTCCAAAGGTCCTTTAATCATCTAGTGCATACTCTAGACAAGGAGTGTATTTCTTTGTACTGCTAGCTGGCTGAGGGTAATTTCATTTTCTATAAGGAACACCCATAAGACATGATGGAGCAAATGTCAGGAACAAAGTAGTGAATGGTACAAATTTCAGAGAAAATTCTTTTCCAGCAATCATTTCATCATTTGCAAGGTTTTGTTGCATTGGGTTAATAGTCATTCTTTTATTACATAAACAGAGCCCTGCAAAATGCAAAAAGAAAAAAATAATCACTTGGAAAAAGTAACAACCTAACTGGTTCTCAAAACAAAACTTAATTGGCAGATTAGCTTCCTCAAGGAGATTTATCCACACGCTGCTTCCATTTGACACTGAAGTCCTCAGCATTTCTAGTTAAAAATAAAAATTCACACTGCACACTGCAAGTGGAGATTCTTTACCCTATTTACTAAATTAGTAAGTTTGCAAAAATTTCCTCCATGATCCTTAAGTGACTTCATATTCATTTGCCAAAGGACAAAAAAAAAATAATTTGGCAATAAGAAACACTAGAGACAGCTTCTAACACGAGATGCAGCTTCCTTAAAGCCCCAGACCAGTTCCCAGCTATCACACCAAACCTCACCACACTCACCGCCTGGTGTGCAGTATTTCTTGCATATTTATTCTGGTGACCTCTTCCAAAGCTTACTGGAGCTCATAGGCTTCAAAATCAGGTTTAAGATGGAGTCGGGTCCTAAAATGAGCAGCCCAAATGCAAGTTATTCAAACTCAAACACAGTGTGGGAAAGAAATCCATCAACTTTTTGTTCTGCCTGAAACTTAAGAGCACTTTCCCTCTACCACTGAGCTATCATCGCAACAGGACCGATTTCAGCTCCTAACCATGGAGGAGTATTTCAGAGTCATCTCAACATGCATGCTGGATTTCCAGGATAAATTAGTGCGCTTTTTTTGCGTTACCTCTGCCATCCATCTCTACTGCAAGGTACACGGTTAGCAATCAAGAAACAGAGAAATACAAACACAAAGGTGAATCCCTCCCCCTAAAATACACATCTGCTTACAATCACGTTCCCACTGGCAGGAGAAAGCGAGGAGGTAATTGCGTGCAACCTGTCTGATGCTATAAATCAGTGTAAGGATACTGTAACATTCAAGTAACCTCTCTTTTGTACAAACTTAGGTGGGATTTTCTCAAAGAACAGCAGCAGAAACCCCTCTTTGCAAAGGATAGGTGCTGGTTACCAAATCCACAAGCCCTCTGTGTCTAAAGCAATTATTCTGAGAACATCGCACACCTGCACTATTGAGGGTCAGACTCAAAGCGGGGACCCATTTGCATTCACACACTTACTGTCAGCGTGCAAGTCTCCCAGCTGCAGTAAATATCCCTACAAAAACACGGACAGAAGGCAGGGACTCCAGACCTTGTTCAAGTCCTGAATGCTTAACAACAGGCTCTAAGGATTTGCAAATTTATTGAGGAGATTAAAGGCACACAGAGACCTACAGGGATTTTGAAAAGCACCTAAGCAAGTTAAAAGCCTTTGAAAGTTTTACTAAGCATCTGTTTGCATCTTTAGAAACTTAAACGCATTTGAAATCCAACCCCAAAAGCATACTGAAGGCAAATTCAGTCTGGGGAATTTAACAAGCGTACTAGACCTATTCTCCAAAAATTGTGTTTATTCACACTTGTCTTAGTCGAGGACAGCTTTTTAGATGTCTCTCTTCTAGACTGCCTGGCATGAGAAAACAGGAAAAATTGTGCATGGGAATGAGTGATGAATCCAAGAACAAGAACAGACAGGCTGGTCTAGGGGACAGCATGCTTAGCAGGGGTTCAAAAGCAATGCAGTCCTGCAGCGTGACCCGGACAGACATTTTCCCTCTCTGAGCCACAGTCATATTTCAGCCTGGTGCTTTTACATGTGTTTTGGGTCAGAGATTCTCTCTTGTTATATACGTGTGCAAAGGCTAGTTCATATCCATCGGGACCTCTATCAAAGCCTCTAAGCACAGCTATAACTCAGATACAACCTGATTTCAAAACGCTGGTCCTCAAACCGCCCCAGCTCTAGACCCATTTGCTGATGGGAATCTGGTTAACCACACACCATAACCTGAACCTACCCCTGGCTACAGTTTTTCCACATATGTCTGTATGTAACACTGCTGTTCAAATTAAAGGGTCCTTAAAGACCTAAAATATCCTTAGACATGTTCTAATGTCCCTTTCTTTTCTATACATATATACACCTTTTAATACATATCTAGACACAGAACGCAAGCAGCAGTCTCTTGGGTGTGTAAGTGGCATTTTATAAAGGTCACCTTTTCATGCAGAAAGAAAGACAGCTGAAGGTTAATTTAATTAAATTCTACATTTATCCAAACTCGCCAAAGCAAGGACTTTAATAACGTCCTTAAACAACAGCCAGCATTTTTAAAAGAACTTTGAGGATGTGATGATCAGGTAAGTCTTGGAGCAAGATGGAGAAAATCAACTTCATTGCACATGTTTCATTTCTCAGTTCTTAGGTTTGTGTAGGTTTGGGGGGTTTTTTAATCAAAAAAAAAGTGTTGGGAGTAGCTTACTACTGCTGAGCTTCTGCTGCTGCCATTCCAAGAGCAGTGTGTAACAATAACCGTCAGAGTTTAGCCTACACAAGCGTTGGGATGGCAATGACGGCCTTTCAGTCAGGACCTTTGTGCTGAAGCATGTCACCGTAAAACCCCACAGAAGAAATTCTGTAGTAACAAACCAGCCAAAATCCCGTCAAAAGCCCAAGTAATTTCCACCATTACATTTATGCGTGCTTGCTGTGAGCATGCAACAAAATACAAACAGGGCAAAGCGTGTGAGACCGTATCACTCTCTTGAATTCAAGACAGCGCATAACACGTGCATCCCAAGTGCATTAGGATACTCTATCCTATATGTGCCTATATAGACCCCAGGGTTGCCACGCTCTCTGGACAGGGTGCTTTCCTTCCTGTGAACTCACATAAAGAGAAAAAAGAAAGAAGAATGGCTGGGAAAGAAGCCCTGTGGTGGCATCTGCTCCCAGCAGAAGGATCAGCTCTCATGGTGGTAAGGTCAAATGGTTACACAGTTCCCAGCTGAAAAGGTTAGAAGATATTGCCACTTCCCCCAGGACCTAAAAATCCCAGGCTATGAGTTACCACTGTGATTTTTAGCCAAGCTTTGTTACACAGCACTAATCCTGATGCGTGTGCTATCACCAGATCTGCAAAACGACACAAGGAGCCAGTGCCCTGCGCTGACACCAGGACAAGAGGAGAATCCACAAACGCGGCTTTTCAACCTCCCCATTTAAACACATCGCTCACAGACACTGAATGAAAGGAAGGTAACATCAATCTTGAGGAAATAATGTGTGAAAGTTCCTTGCTCTGGCCAAAGCTGACAGATAACCCACAAACAAGAGTGTGCAACAAGGAGCCAGCTGCTCCAGAGCATCCTCTCCAACCCACAACGCAGCGTCAACCTGTAGAGAAGGAATGGCCGAGATGGGTAAGTGAGCCAGGAGAACACCATTCCCCTCTTCAGACTTTCTTATGAACAGCACACAACAAGGTCTGGTTTCATAACAAGCTTCAGAAGAGTCAGGGGGAACAGCCACAGCCTCTCACCACCTCCAGAAACCCTGGTAACAAACGGTGCTCTCCGACACCCAGCTGTTCCCATCTAATAGCCATACACAAAAAGCCCATCAGGGTCCGTGCTCTGAACAGAGGGCTCCGAGCTTTTACATTATTGTTACAGCAGCACTGTTAAAAATAGACTACTTATAAATAACGATTCCCTGCCACAGTTTTCATTAGCAGCAGACGTACTCGTCGAATCAGATATCTACTGTTCAGACCAATTAAAGCAATTAAAAACTCTGTTTTTGCAAAGAGGAGCTACACAGTCCCCAGGAGGCATACCACCCTCTGCTCATGGATCCACTGCAGGTCAGATCTGTTCTATGAATTATTGGGGGGTTACTGATTTCATTGGGCACCTGCCAATTTACACCAAAAACAACAGCAGGGCAAGTCTCTCGTTTCCCATGTTGCTGCAAACACTTCCCTCCTCCCACTAGTCCTACACATTTAATTAGACCCCTCAGCATGGTGAAGGAACTCACTGCAATCCGTTGGACTATATGCAGCCAAGACACCAATATCTGCTCCTCTTCCCAACAGGAGACAAGCCACTTCCAGAATGTGTTCCCTAGGACCTGCCTTTCCTCAGATGCTGCAATGCTCCTTTCAGCCTGCTGGGATGTGTCAGAGAGGATTTTGGCAGACTGCAAAGATTCCTTGCAAGGGGGAAGAGCAGCAAAATCAGAAATAGCCTGCGTATCTCCCAACATACCACAGGCACACAGAAATCTTCATGAATACCTTGTGATTTGAAAGGAATGGAAGAGGATTCTTCATGCCAGTTGGTCAGACAGGATAGAGGAACAGGACACAGAGGTGGTCTCTGCTTTGCCCAACGCGGTGTGTTCAGCTGTGGGTCAGCACGGCTGAGAAACTACAGACCTTCACTGCCAGGCACTGACTGCGGAAAGTATAAATCCTACCTATGGGTAACAGAAGGTGAAAATATAGTCTCCTTGGACTAGAAGCTGGATCAGCTCATCAGATGGGGCTGCACTCCACATATTCTAAAAGTTTATATAATAAAAACCAAGAGTAATTGTGAAGAAATAGAGATCCTGCCCTAGTATTTTCTAATACATATGTATTAGTAATAAGAAACGATACATACATTCATAAGTTTACATTTCTATTACCTTTCACATCCCTGTGCACATTTGTCAGCCTCCTTGCTTGCCTGGAAAATTACCTTCAGACTTTTCTCTCCTGAAGGAAGAAAATTATCTCAGAGGATCCTTGTCAGAAGCTAAGAGTGAGAATCATTATTCCGACTAATTCCCCTTGTGCTTCTCTTCTTGGAAGCTCTCTCCAGAGAAGTACAGAGACCGCATAATTTCTCAAGATTTAGGCAGACAATGGTTCCAGCAAAACAAGGTGGTGAAAAAACACCTGACTAACCCAAAACTACTGATGCATTTGGGTTAAATTTGCCAGGCTTTTTTTGGCTTAGAAAAAACAACAGAGCTTCTCCCTCTCCGTCCCTGTTGTGCCTCGGTGTTCAGTTCTCGAGCACCTCGAAGACTGAGCTTGAGCTGATCCTAACATCTAGGTCAGATCCTTCCCATATCAACACAGGGCAGGAATTTGAGCCAGAGTCTCCACACAATTGAAGGACAAGAGGTTTTTAGCTAAGCTATGCATGGAGCTCTGAATTTTAGAAGAAATTCAAAATTGTTCAGTCTAGACCGCTGCTATTAGATGAAATGACTTTATGGTTCCTTTCATAGCCTTCTTGGAAAATTAAGGGTGGGCAGTGAGTGTTGAGGGAGGGGAAACGGGAAATCTTCCACAAACCTCTTCATCATTTTCATCAGCTTCAAGTTGCACCAGGGGAGGTTTAGATCGGATATTAGGAAAAATGTCTTCACAGAAAGGGTTGTCGAGCGTTGGAGCAGGCTGCCCAGGGAAGTGGTTGCGTCACCATCCCTGGGGGTATTGAAAAGCTGTGTAGACGTGGTGCTTAGGGACGTGGTTTAGTGGTGGACTTGGCAGTGGTAGGTTTACAGTTGGACTGGATGATCTTAAAGGTCTCTTCCAACCTAAGTGATTCTATGAATTTATGGGAGTACATTAACAACTGGGCAGTTTGGAGCAAGCCTCGCAATTACTCCTAGAGAAATTGTGCTATTCGGCATAAAGAATTGTACACTTGGTGGCCAGAGGAAACAGAAGAGGAAGAAGAACATGAGTGCATGGCCAGCCATCAGGACGCTCATTTGCTAGGTCAGAATCCACTTTGCAATCTTTGCCATAGGTGACTGCTGTAACGAGGAGGCAGATGTCATTCATGCAGCTCCAGTCATGCTCCCATTAGAACTGGAATCGAATTTGCAGTGCCAGATCCTCACATAGAAAAATAAATGGAAGCACACTCCATGGAGCCAACAAGGCAATATAAACACTTAAAACAACATGTGTGGTTATCTGCTCAGCTAAACCAGGAGCGTCTTTGTCTGCTCCGAGTTCTGGGTGTTTACAGCACTTAAGCAGCTGACCCCTCATTTTCATCTTGGGTTAAAAAAAATCTCTTAAATATGTCAGCTGGAATGAAGCCACATTGGTCTTAGACAGAGAAGAGAAAACAATATAATCTCTGATGTTCAGTATCTATCTCCATGACCTAAGATGTTTACAAGATACACTCCCATATTTCCACTCCTTACTGGGAACCCTGGTATTGCTCCCTTGAGGGCTCTGCTTCACTGGTAGCAGATGCTTCCCAATGAGTTGTGAGAAGACAATTTGATTTTAGAGTGATTGCCAATCACTGGCATTTGGCATAAGATAAATTTGCTTGTTTGTTGTTAACTAGAAACACACACAGAGGAAAAAGGGAACAAACTGCATCAAGCTGTCATGTCACTTAGCATGCTGGTGGGTGCTCAGATACTATACTGACAAGGAAGAAATACCAAATAATAATGAAATTACATTAAATATACCATTATAGAGGAAATCACAAAAAAAACAAATTTCAGCAGAGCTACCATTTCATCCAGTGTCTTCATTTTCTTCAAATACATCTTGCCCTTAACATAAAAAGCAACCTTTTCTCCTTTATCACACACTCAAGACATCCGTAAAACTCAACAGCTAGCACAGTACCTCAATCAAGCTCCAAATCAGTACAAGACATTTAGTTCTCCCTTTAAACACATACATATAACCACTCTTCTTTCTATACTCAAATGAAATCAATTCTTGTGGTGTTTTATAGAGGGGGGGGTTTGAGTGGGATTTTTTTTTTTTCCAAAAAAATGCAGTTATAAGAATTACACCATTACTGGAAAAGCAAGTATCTTTGCGACATGCAGAAAAGCTCTGAAATAATAACAGGGAGGGAGAAGAGCGGGGCACGCAGGGGACAGAGGGAGCACAGAGAATGTCATGTGGCTTAATGTCTGATGTGGGTTAATTGTCTGAAGAGAGAAAGATATAGAAGTAAACAACAGAATAGTTCTAAAAAAGTTTTCAAATAGCAGAAAGCTAGCCTTAAAGCACTAATGAGTTCAAACGCTTCAAAAGATGTCATTTGGGGCAGCCTCTCAACACACTGCCTCTAATTTTGACAGTATTTGTTGTCACTGTGCCTGCTACAGTACAGTTTCCAAGTTTTTAACCTCCACTGCAAACTTAACTATGAAACAGTATCTGATATTTAGCAATGTTCCTTATGAAGTTATTTTTTTTAAATCTAACTTTCATATGGTTTCACTAACATTCTCATCTGATTAATATCAGAGCACAGAACAAGAGGGAAAACTAACAAAGCATGTATCTTGTTCTCAAATTAAGGATAATCTAGACAACACACTACCCAGTTACGTAGTTCATCCTCTCAATTCCATTCATTTCGAATAGCAGATGATAATCATAGCCTTGATATGCACCACAACGCTCACTGCCGAGGTTTCACTGGCAAGGAAACAGCTTTATGTGGTGAATGGTTGGAGAGGAAGGAAGGAAACTTTCCAGCATTGTATAGTTTAATTTACGTCTAGACTGTAAGTCTTTGAAAGCATAATATTGTTCTTAAAAAGAAGCGCTATTCATATGGCGAATAATACTTGGAGGGAGGGGAGAAAAACAAACACAAAAAGATCTCACTCAGAGCAATCGTATGTACTCCTCCCACTTATCTTTTGCATATTAAAGAAGAAAAAAAAAATCCACTTGCTAGTACTACAAGCCATGGGTGGAAGTTTTCTCAATATATCCAACATACCAAGTCATCCACTACTTGAAAAAGCAACTTATCAAAGCAGCTTCCATGTGTCTGTAGCCAAACAAGCAGGAATCTGATATTCTCAGTTCTACTCACGGCTCACCTTGACCCTGGAAAAGTCACCTGGAATAAATGAGCAAAACCCTGTGCCACAGCTCACAGTACCGCTTGGGAAGCCCAAGAACCAGTTTTCAGGAATTTGTATGGGTGGAGGCACTTAGAAAGCTGAGCAGCAGTACTGTTGTGTGCACCAATTCTGACTGCACAAAGAGCACAAGTCCATCAGAAAGGGCTTCAGCGTTTCTATGCTGTCACCTCCCATACGTCTACAGATGCCAGTTTATCTCTATTTCTATTGACCAGGTAAAAAAATATCAAAAGGATGAAGCACTCACCAAGCAGCCAGAACATTCTGGGCAGCCCAGGCAGAAGGAGCAGCCCCAGGCCCACCTCTCCGAAGGCTTTCACAGCCCTGCCCAGCAGCAGCACCAGCATGGAGAAGTAGGTCTTCCTTCAGCTCGCATCCAGCTGGTCCTCCTCAGACAATGTGGAACCTATGAGCAGACTGGGAATCGCTCCTCTCTGTTCTCCCCGCTCCAGTTCAACACCACAACTGCATTTATGGCTTCGTCGCCCTCTCCCTCACCGGACAATTGCAGCTTGAGTTCTCAGTGAGGGCTCAGCAGCCAGAGCAAAACAAGCGCATGTCCAGGTTTGTTGCCCTTTACACTCCCAGGAAAATATATAGAGTCTTGATGGCAGCACTCATACTCTTGACAGCACTTTGTGGACAGTCATCGTCACATAAATGACCAACAGTCATACATTGGGTGTTGGCCTTTAGCGTGTTAACCCATCACACACATCCCCAAGTGTGTGGACAAAATCTCTGTGCCCACAGATGCCCTCTATTTATCCCAGTCAGAGTCTACCACTCAAAGAAAAAAAAAAAAAAAAATTGAGCCAGCATTCTCCCCTTCCCCTTTCTCTGTTCTTCAGTTCTAAAATCTTTTTGCATTCTTTCCTCTGGAGGGGAAGAAGTAGGGTACATACACAAAAATCCATGACTCTAGATCAAGACTCAAAATGACAAGCAAGCATAAATGCTGCACCCTCAGGAGTGTACAGAGTTCAGAGCTGCCTTGTTCATCTCACTTCCACAAGTTGTGTATGAAGTTTATTTCACACACAGGACTTGGTAGATCCCTGCCTCACTCCTCTCCTCCAGTTTGACCTCTCCCCTGAGCTACTGCACCTTAAACTGGGAAGAAGAAATGGCAAGACAAAATTATCAGGCATAAGCACCACCACACTGGAATCCTGCATGACAAACCTGAAAAGCTCAGGTGGGAGGTGTTGAAATTCCCACCTCAGTAAGTGCAGTCTCAACAGAAGAGGAGCTCTCTTCACACGTCATTCCATCCCAGCGCCAGCCTGCGTGCAGACACCAGACTGCCCGCCCGGATCAGCGGGTCTGTAAGGAGCCACGCTGCACAGCAGCCCGTGCGCTCCCGGGCAGCTGCAGAACACTTCGGGCTGAACCGAACGGAGCTGCAGGGTAACAGCAGCCTCTTCAGAAGGGCGGATAGTGTCACAGACACCTGCCACTGCGCTGGCCATGGGCGGCATTGCACGTGCCACCTGATGACAACAGGGAGAAGAGCCCAGAGGGACTCACTGGGTGCTACAGCAACGGGGGAGAGAGAGTCAAGGAGAAAGTACTAGTTCTGTCCTGAGCTTTAGAGCTACTAGTTTAAACAGATGCTCATTATCGCTAAACTGAACGACGCATCCAAGAAGGTGGCCAGCAGCTTTTTAAGCAAAGGTAATGGATGAATTTTACAAAAGCTATTGTACAGATCCTACTTCCATTCAGCATTCACAGGGTGCATGGACTCCGTTCCTTTCACTTGTACTCTTCCATTGCTATCGGAAAACACCGCAGACAAACAATACTTCATGATCTTTCCCTCACACACACACAGAGTCTTCCTTCTATGTGCTTGACAGAAAATAGTAAGCTCCAAGAACAGATACTCCGTTTTGCTGCTTTCTTTAGGTTTTTTACATTTTAGAGGTACAGACTAAATCTGTCTTTACAAAGATCTTAGAAATAGCTGCATTCCTTCAAAGGCAGGTGCACGGATAACTTTCTCCTTTCCTCACTCCTATGAATGGCATCTTGTGGTGATACAATACATTTATTCTTAACTTTAACAGACAGCCACACCAACTTGTTCCAGCTGAAAATACGTTACCTCACACTGTATAGTGAAGCAGCCTGAAAAATGACATCTGCAGGAACAAGGTGTAGAAAAAGCCTGCTGCTGTGCGGAACAAGCTCCTGGGGGCTGAAGAGGTAAGAGTGAGGGACTGCTCACACGCTATTCTAACAGGGGAAATCGATGGCATTTGGCTGACCTGCAGTACCAGTCAATCAAAAGTCAGTAGAGAAAAAGCAGAAGGAGAGGGGGAGAAACGAAGCTCGAGCTGCAGCAGTCATTTGCAGAGAGAACTGTGGCTGAGAAGACAGTCCAACCTTTTGGGGATGCCTGCCATGAGCTGGCTTGGGGCAGTGCTGTGGGCCATCGTCTGTCCCATGTCACAGAAACCTTCCCTTCTTAAAGGAAAAGGCAGCAGCTCGTAGGCAAAGCATTGACATGTGCACATGTGTGCAAGAAAAGCAGATCTGCCCCAACTGCTGACACAGTCGAGCCTCTGAATTACATCCCTGGTTCACGCCCACGTTTGTTACACCCTTCCTGTCTCTGTTTGATTCCTGGTCTTCACATTACAATATTCCTTTTTAAAAAATATCTGTATTAATACCAAATTACAACTCATCTCAGAGTTAAAGATATTAATATTTTCTCTCCGAAAGCCTGTTGCTGTATTACCTGGACTTGTGTGCTGAATTCTGAACCACTATCAGATCACGACCACGCATTCAGGGGTGAAGTGTGCAGAAAGATGAGACAACGGGATCACAGGAATGAAAGAAACAGCTGTTAAATATATGGCCAGTGTACTACTTCTTCCCCCTCACCAGGTTAGCTTGCTGCTTTTGAACAATTGATGAAGACCTGCAAAACCCCGACGACGCACGCAGCTGAACACCGTGGCAGTAAGTCAGATACTAGAGCCTGAAATCCCTGAAACCTAACGACTGATCACTACCGACTACAGTAAGCATTGGATCCAGCCCAGCCTCCAAGTCTCATTACACTCATTTTTATATAAAAATCAATAGCCCTTTCGCCTCCTCCCTCGGCTGGGAGGGAAACAACAGCAGCACTTGTTACAATCAGACTTACATCTTACGCAGGCTGAAAGAGTAAAGAGCTCCACAGTGAGATTAATCAAAGTGAAGGAGTTATAATAGGCTTAAAAATGAGAGCGCATTCATAACTGCTCCCTCGTGGTAAACAGAGTGGGTAATCAAGCGCCGGAACTCCTTATCCGTTGCTGAAGCAGAATTAGCTCTGTAGCATCATGAAGGAGCCAATGATTGGCCTGGACAGTCACAAACCAGGGGAGAAAGGCTCTGTAGAAATCCAACTTGTCCATCAAAAACCCAGGAGAAGAGAAAGGCACTCTTTCTCTTAGAAAACAGATCACGTTTGTTGGTCGTTTCAGTGCAAAGCTCATGTTTCTCTGTCTGCCATCAGGAGATTTTGCATCACCAGCACCTAGCAGGGCAAGGACGATACGGCATCCCTGAAGGCAATCCTTTCTCCTCTAGCCCAGGACCCCCGGCTCCAGCTGGAATGAGCCTCGCTTCTTCAGAGCGACTCAATTGGTCTTCACAAATGATAGGTGTCCAGTTTTCTTCTGTTCCTGTGACAAAAATGTGTCCTGACAGTTCTTTGCTGCCTTGGTCTTGGGTCACGAAATCTGCCTGGAGAAACTCGCTCTCCTGCTGATCTTTTTTTTTGTCAGCTTAGCAGCCTACAATACTGTGATGCTCTTTGAAATTTAATAGAAAAAGCGAAACAAATGAGGTTTCATCTCTATTCAAACTTATAATTTGTCAGTGAAATGTTTTAAGAACTTACAAGCTAAAACACTGCAGTGGGAGAGGAGAAAAGAAAGCAAGAGGGGCTGTAGGTGACTTCTCAACAGATGTTCTGGTGATGCAGGACCACGCAATACCTTCCCCTTCTCCATCCTCCTTTGGGCACTCGGTATAGACACGCAAAATCCTGACTGCACATACCTTCAGAAGCCCCTTGGTGACAGCTATCTTCATCTCACAGACGGGTGCGTGGTCTGACAGACAAGCTGCCTTCATCAAAGTCTGCAGCTCAGCACTGAGCTCCATGAGATATAGTTCTGCTTTTATTTATCTACCAGTTTTAGCAGTTTTAAATTCATTTGAGGAAAAAAAAGGGTGGACGAGAAGCAAGGAAAACCACACCATTATGGAAGAAGAAAAAGCCCATACATGAGAGCCTAGAAAAGCCCCTCTGAACTTGCTGGAGTCTTTGCAGAAGGGCTCCTTGTGCACGCTTTAACCTGCTCCAGGACACGAGACTTGAAGTAAGAATTTACCCACATTTACAAAAAAATGCCAGAATGGCTAGATAACCACTCACCCCCATCGCCCATCTTCCCAATGAATGACAAGCTACCAGGAGGAATGCCAGCTGGATGTGGAAAGGTCTGTAAAACTTGGACAACAGTGCAATTAGTGAATTCAGGGAAGAAAACACACTCCAAAACCAAAGAGTTGACTCCCAGCTCCAAAACTTTTGATTTTACATAACATAAGCTCCTATTTCAAAAAGTCCGTTTTTCATTAAAGATATGTTCCCTCTGCTTTTTATTAAAATTTTATTATACCATGCTGACAAAATCCACCCTTCATCATAACCACAGCAAGCAGTTAACTCTTCAAGCAAACAGACTGAGCTTCTCCCAAGCACGCTGTGAAGTCTTTGCAAATAGACCCTGTCTGTCACACAGGTTCTGGAGTTGGGTCTTGTTCACACAACTACCATCACACTCAACTACATACATGTAAGCTACCAGCACAAGAACCCCACAAACTGAGCATCAGCCTCCAAAGTAAAGTGTCTCTGGCTGCCAACGCTGCTTGATCTCAAGGCACACCCTTTCTGTGACAATGTCAGTGGTTGCTCTAATTCCTCCATGGTCCCTTCCAACTCAAACTATTCTATGATTCTATAATATTTTTACGCTTAGGGTGGTACAACACTGGCACAGGTTGCCCAGGGAGGTGGTAGATGCCCCATCCCTGGAAACATTCAAGGTCAGGTTGGATGGGGCTCTGGGCAACTGATCTAGGGGAAGGTGTCCCTGCTCACGGCAGGGGGGTTGATGACCTCCATGGTCCCTTCCTAGTTCTTAGACAGCTTCAGTTACACAGAATTAACAGAAGTGGAAGGTTTTACTCTTGACCAGAAAAAAGTGTTCCACAGATGGAGCAGTCCCTGTAGCAGCCAAGCATCTCCTTTGCCAGAAAAGCAACTTGTTGATTTGAAAAAAAGAGGCAAAATACAGCTTTGGACTCTAAACAGAAAGAGATTTTGCTCTTAATAACCAGACTACTCCTCCTCCCAATGCAGTTTCCAGACTTAGATACAAAACATTAAAACAAAGGTCTTGGCCAATTATAGAGATGATGTAAAGCATGGAGTTTCCTTGATCTTCAGATATTTTTCCTTATTACCTGGATTGCCGTAGTTGCCTGATTCACATAATGAAGGTTTGCAAAACACCACTTTGTTCTTAAGTGATAAAAAAAGCAATCACTATAAACAACATCAAGTGTTTTTTCACCTACTGACTAAGATTAGACACCAATTTAGACCACAGGAAGCTGTAACACTTCAATTTCTGTATCCTACGATATTTTTACCAGGTTGCAAAGTTTACCTACATAATTCTCTCCATCTTTTAAAATCATAAAACTATCTTCTGTCACTTTTATGTGATGCCTCGAACAAAGCTTTTCAAAACTAAGCTACTGGAGCTCATTCACGCTGCACTTTGTCTCCTTGCTTCTGTCATTTTTATGTTGCCCCTCCAGCACAACGGAGAAGATCATACAGTGTCCCAATTCAAATGCATGGCTGCGACCCTTGAAGAAGGGCTTCCATAAAACAGGGTCAAACAGAACCAAAAGCAGATAAGAATTATACTGCTGCCTTGTATCTGAACACACGACATGAAAATAAAAGCAAGGGAATTTATCCAAGAAAAAATATCTCCAGGTAATTGTCAGGTTGAAGACATTATCATATTTTATGACAGTGCAGGCTTCAGACCTCAAAAAGAAGTAAAAGTCTCTTTGAACAAGATATAGGGAGAAGCCTGTCTCTGACAAGCAGTCAGCACGGAACGTGCCCGAAGTGCTAACACACAGTGCCTGTGCAGACATAGCGTTTTTAAAGATCAAGGGTCTGAAATTAAAACAATGCTTCTAAAGCTCACCCTTTCATGGCTAGGAATAAAACATTCTCTGTCAGGGAACCCGTAGAGAAATTAATGCAAAAATCAAAAGGCCAGATTGAAGAGAGTAGCTTTGTTATGGCAAAGGGAGAGATGGAAAAGCCATCGTCTTTTAACAGCTTTTAACATGCTGTCCAAAAAACCAGATAACTACCATTGATTTCAGGGTAAGCACGTGAATTGTACATAAAAATAGTGACCAAGAACCTGGTATATGAGGCGTGTATTCTCGGACACCAGCAGCCCTTGCAACAACGACATACTTTCTTCCACTGGCAGCACCTACCACTGCAAGTCTCAAACCCTTGCTATAGTGTACTGTTGGCGTTGTGGAGATGGCCTTTTTCCCCCCACAGATACACAGTTGATACATCAGCAAAGCCTTTCTCTCCCTTGCTTCTAAGGCCTCATGAATTGCTTGTACAGCACTGCCAGCATCTTCGGAAAGATGCTCCAGATGCTCTCCAGACAGCCTCGGAGAATCAATGCTCCTGCCCCAAGGAAAGTCAAGTAGATTCCTCAATCCCAAAGAAAATCTTGGAAAAATGCTGTCCATAAAAATAAACCAAGAAATAGTATTGTATTAGTTCACGGATTCATGCTTTCTTTGATCAGCAAACAGCACAGGGATGGCAGGACCTTGCCAGCTATGCTGGGGTGAGTTTTCCTGGCAGAGATGGCTTGTCTCAATCTTACAAAGAGCTGCTTCCCTACTTTCTTGCATTTGCTGGAGCCACAAGGTGCTCTAGCTTTATCTACAGAGCAGTTGGGGGCTGTGGAACAAAAATGCTTTTGGCTTCGGTGCTTAAACATAGCTGTGCTCGAGAGAAATGCTGTAGTGAGCATCAAACATTGAATCTGCTGGCACCAACGCTTTCTCTTCCGTGCTGCATCGCTCCAACACCGCCTGTATCACTGCCATATCCAAGTGCCTCCCAGCAGTGCACTGAGTGCTGCAGCTAATATCTGATGTTCAGTTTATTCCCCCTCTTCCCTGAGGGAGAATCCTATGCACCGCAATCTGAGTTGTTTTGAGGGGGTATAGCTTTCACACAGGTACAAACAACTTCCTTTTGAAGCTGAAAGCACATGCCCTGAATGAAAGGTGCTCGGGCACATCATGCCCGATGACAGTTCATTTCACAGACTGGGGCTAATATCCTCCTCTCCCTTCCATTAAAGCTTTTTTTTTTTTGGAAAAAAAAAAAAAAAACAAACACACACAGCTTTATCCTTTTGGAACAATGCAGTACCGAACAAAAAGACAAATCATCAACCATTGTCCTACCATCAACACGCATGGAAGTTTTATGACACACACTAGTGCTGAAGTGCACCGTGACTGCACAGCCAAACCATTCACTGACACTTGCAACATATTTTGGAATCCCCAAGTAAGAGAAACTCTCAGTTTACTATCCGACACAGGATAACAGCCCTTGTTTCCTCTCTCTTTTGCAGTCTCTAGCATTTTCATGTCACCTACACCAAATCCTTATATCCTCCTTGGACTAGAACAACTGTTTTCCAGTTCCTTGGCCATACTCTAGTTCGGCTTCCTTGGCTGTTCACATCTTCATCCTCACAAACGGTTCCTGAAACAGGCCTGCCTAGAACATTTGATAAAATCTGAATGAAATTGCCTGAACAGTAATGTTACTATGAAAATGCCACATCTCTAGGGAATGATACCGTTACGTTTTCTTAATAGCTTCTGCGCTTGATAGACAGGAAATACTTCCTCCTTAGTAATGAGCAAAACAGACTAAACAATTCCAATAACACTGGAACAAAGAATTAGAGTTTTCAATGCAGAACGTCTACATAGGACAAGAATGGTTTCCAGAGGTATTTGAGGGTTATTGTTTTTTGACAAGTCATCAAAATCTGCAGGCCTTGATACTAAAAATCTTTGTTCACAGACAAGGGTTTTTTCTGTATGGAGAAGACAAAAAAAAAAAAACACACCAAACCAATTAAAAAAGATTCCTACAGAGAGGGCATAAGAAAAAACTAATCAGCTCTGCTCAAAAAGAGCTTTCCTATAATTCCCCAGCAGACAAACAAACAGCAACAAGAGTTCCTAACTCACCACTTGTGGATGTAGCTTTCTTCTCCTTGAAGAATTAGAGCCCACACTACCAGCAGAAAAGAAAAAAAAAAGTTCTAAAAGAGACAACAGCATCCCTGTAGTCTTAATACTATTTCAGATTTTCAGTAATAAAAGTCTTCTAAGATAAAAGTCACATTTGAGTCCCATATGTAGGTCAGAGACAAACTGTTCTTCCTAAAAGAAATCAGCAATTAAAATTTAGAGATTTGATTTTTTAACTTCACACTAAAAAGTTTCCAAAGCAGCACATCTGCCATCTCCGCTGTACTGGTGGACTGAGATGCTGTGAGTGCTGGAAGTATTGGCAGCACAGGAACCCAGAGATCCTGGAGGTCTAGAGCTCAGCCCTCAAGCTCTTAGGTCCAAAGGCACTGAACAAGTTCTGGTGGCAAGCAGATGTTTCAAACTGCAGGGGTCAAGCATGAAGAACCATTCGATTTTCATGGATGAAAAACCAAGCCTGAGGTGTAGAGCACATTGCCCTTATCACAGTGGTCTTCTCTAGCATGAGCATCTCCAAGTCTCAGGTGAGGACTTTTTTTGAGTATTGCATCAGGTGAAAGTGTCAACCAACAGAAGCAGGGCAACAGAAAGGATGAGGCCAGGCTGAGAGAGTTGGGGGTGTTCAGCCTGGAGAAGAGAAGGCTCCGGGGAGACCTTAGAGCAGCTTCCAGTGCTGAAAGGGGGCTACAGGAGAGATGGGGGGCTCTGGATCAGGGGGTGGAGTGACAGGATGAGGGGTAACGTTTTTAACCTGAAAGAGGGGAGACTGAGACGAGATATTAGGAGGAAGTTTTTTCCTGTGTGGGGGGTGAGGCAGTGGCCCAGGTTGCCCAGAGAAGCTGTGGATGCCCCATCCCTGGAGGGGTTCAAGGCCAGGCTGGATGAGGCTTTGGGCAACCTGGGCTGGTGGGAGGTGTCCCTGCCCATGGCAGGGGGTGGAACTGGATGATCTCTAAGGTCCCTTCCACCCCAAACCATTCTGTGAAGATATAAAAACATAAGGAAAAAAGATTCTTCTTGGATTTTGATGGATGCACTGCATGAACAGGATCAAGGTAACTCAAAAGCATTACAACCAAATAGAACAATTCCCAGGGGAAATTTGTATCCAGAGTTAAAATTCTTCTGCCTGTACCCACTTCAGGCTGTCTGAGTTGTTTTGCCATGCTATCCTCTCTATCACAGAGCCAGTTTGATTTCAGAAATGCTTAACACACAGTTATATCCCCATGTAAATAACAGAAATACTTTTATTTCAAGAAATACTCAAAATCCCAAACCTCTGCAAAATGCTACAACAGAATTTGCACATATATTCTAGTTCTGATGGCATGACAATCCACTTTGAATTGGCTCCCATGGTAACTGCAACATTAAGGTCCCTGGAGAACCATCTCGCACACACACAAGATTGGAAGGGACGTGTCTGTAGCTTTGCAGTTGAAGAGACAGGACACAAGCTCGACTCAGTGCAGGGAGCCTCTCCACAACAGCACCCTCCTTTCAGCTGACAGGATTCAGAAAGACACCATTTCTTTCCCTTAGGAACGGGATTCAGCTGTCATGTCACCTCCAGGACTAGAGCATCCACCTCTCTTTAGGAACCGACCCTTGCTAGCCCCTTCCCTCAAACCCCAACTCAGCCTAACTGCAACACACGTACTTACATCATTTCACCTTTTTGTTCCTCAGCAAGACCCTGCTTTGTCATTTTTCTAGTTGGGTTGGTGGAAGCCCAAGGAAGCCAAGAAACAAAGCTCTGCATTATTTTTCAGTCAACTGGAGAGCTAGCTGCTCTAGACAAACAGAGCCCGGAGACACAGCCCAGGGAGAGCCCCCTTCCCTCCTTCCCTCGCCATACAGATGACTCCAATGTCCCTGAAAGCAAAGACATCCCTTGCTCACTCGTCTCATCACATTCCCCTTTCCAAGGGGATGCCTCATCTCACCGTTACAGCTCTCTCACTAACGATTTTTCCTAATAGGCCAGCCTAAGCTGCTGCAGGATGCACAACATCATGTCCCGCAGCACACGCTGATCCAGGAGCAAGGGAATGAAACACATCTCTCCTGCTTCATCAGCTGGAGAACACGGAGCAGTAACGACCAGACTGCAAGCGATGAGGCAGCGCTCACCGTTCCACTGCGCTGTTCATTGCCACACACACTAAGAAGTCTGTGTCTTTCTCCTTTCCACAGGCTACCACCAGCATTTCATGCAGGACTTGGTCTGATCAGAATGTGGAGATCTCCAAGAAAGGAAGCTGATTTAAAAAAAAAACAAAAAAAACAAAACAAAAAAAAAAAACAACACACACACAACCAAGACACCACCCCAAAACAACACACACTGAAAAAACCCAACCGTCATACTTACATTTTCAGTACCTTTCTGACCTCTAGCTTGCTGTGAGGTACACACTATGACAGGCATCACAGATCTTTACACAAAGAGATCTTTTTGCATTAAGGAATATTTATCATTCCTTTCAAGGAATACTCATTAAAAATTCAGATAAACAGCCCTAGAGAGGTACCTTCACATCATCCCACCTACAGACACAACTCCATCAGCCCCCTGTAATCTATTACAGTGCCAGAATTTGCAAACTCAAACTCCAGCAAGACAGAAAGAGGCAGGAAAGTAGTTTGAGACCTACAGCAATGGGAAGGAAGCCTTTTTCAGGAGGAAGAGCAGAAACTGATGATTCGCTCTCTGCCCCAAAAGAGGTTATGTTTCTCAGCAAATCAAACCTTTTGTTCATCTTCCAAACATATTTTGGCTGAGCTTCCAACTTCTAGAAAAGAGGCAGGAAATAGCAAATGAATCATAATATCATTAAAACGATAGTAGCCCAGAAGTTTATACAGCTTTTATTTAAGGCTTCTGTTGAAAATAAGAGGGGGTTATATGTTATTTTCTAAAGTTGTTCTCCTTAATCCTCACAGAACTTCAATTACTTGTAGATAAAAACAACGCACAGTATCTAATGAAGATTACTACGAACACCAAACACTACCCTTCCTTTGGGAAAGTATCTTCAAGTAGATGAGCCAGAGATACTTACGCAAGCAACAGGTATTTTTTATTCAGTTTCTCAGAAGTGAGAAACAGAAGAAAATTTAGAACTCCTGCCCATTTGGCAGAGCCTCCCTCTCTCTCTCTCTGAGCCAGGAGACGGCATTCACAAAGTGAATTCAAGTCCTGAACGTATCTGCTATTTTACATCTGGTTCCTGTTATTTTAACCTCAGAAGCAAACTGGAAAAAAAAAAAAAAATCCGATTTCTGCTGATTGCTTATACTTTGTTAAAGTTCCCTTCCTTTGTTCTATCAGCGAGGTTATTTAGAGGCTATTACCCTAATCCAACAAAGAACTTAAGAATACGAATACTTCCAGTGAAGGCAAAGGCTCTAATGAACCAAACTGCTTTTATTTATTAGAGTTCATCAGCTCCTGCTTCATATCCTAACTACTCGACTGAAATACCCTTACAGTTTTATTATTATGCCTGTTGCATTAGTAACAAGTCAGGCACAGAGCACATAGGCTCGACTTGGGAGCTCAGTTCTCCCTTCCTAGGGGCAACTTTCCATACGTTCACTATCAGACTCTTCTTCCTCCAAACTTACCACAGCTATTATCAACTGACATTGGGCCCCTGAAGAACAAGCAGCCAGAGTGCACACGCAAGGTCCTGTCTGCCTCGGGGAATAACCAGAAAACTAGCAGTACAACGCTTGTATCAAAACCAGCCCGCTTGCTGCTGCTCTCTGCTCTGAGGACAGTCGCGGCTGCCCAAAGCAGCCCTGCCATCAGACAGGACAGGACCAGGCTCTCACAGCCACACCTCAGCGTCCCCGCTCACTTCCCTGGGATTTGCTCATCAAAATTAGAACAGCATGCAGCTCTGTACGAACACAGACTCACCCCACGCAGTCAGAGAGCAAGATCTCTAAGCAAGTTAATAAACAAGTTTGTAAAGGCATGTTAGTCATTAAAATAAACAGTGCTACTTCATTTGTTGTGTCTTGTATTGCCCAATAGAAGATCAAATTAATTAGGAACAAATGGCATTAAGCATTGCAACATTCAAGAATTCAAAGACATGCATGATAAGAACAAAGGGCTGTTCCTGCATCACTCCTTGCTTGCTGCGTGCGACACTGGCTGTCAGTACTCCACAGAACCTGCTCTGCTCTACTCCTGCCCCATCCCATACCAGTTTGTTCCATCCCAGTTACCCAGCAGATGGGCAGAAAACATCACCTCTGAAATACAGAGCCGGTGAGTGGGGACAAACTACATACTACCCTGGCACCTTCTTTCTCAAAATCATATTGCAGTACCTCCAGAGGAGCTTCCGCTTCTGGCTCTCCTCCTTTAAAAAGAAAAAAAGCAAGCATTACCTTTTCCCGTGGGTGCCAAGGACATAATCTCAAAGCTCAAGAGAAGCAAGATGCACCCTCCCTTAGAGCTGCCCGTAGTCAGTCCTATAGGAAAGGGACCGGCTAGCACTACAGCTGCTACTGCTGCTGGAGCCTGCATCCAGGGATCCTCAGGAGACGCATCCCACCCAGACAGGGCTGCGGCAGGTTCCAGGCACCAGTGCAAGCCAGCCCCGCTCTCCAAAGCAGAGACCCACCTTCCTTCTCTGCACCTCACTCCTGCTCCCAGAACCGCTCCCTGCTATGGCTGTTTGTGTGTTCCCAGTCTGTTAAAATCAGCATCTTCCCCAGAAGAAACCTCCACAGAAAGGGCCTTGGTAAAGACATAGCCAGCCACGGGACATGGGACATGTCTGTCTCTATCATGGGACAACTTGACAGGGGCCCGAGCAGGGCAGGAACATGTCTCCCCCATGGAGAATCTTCTAAAGCTGAACTGCACGACCACAAGTCATCAGCAACACACCGATATCCCCAGAACTACCAAACATCTGCATCTTCTCATGGTTCTGAGGTTCTCCTACATTTTCCTGTTACAAAATTGTACAAAGGATCTTGTTTTCTCACAAGGAAAATGAAGAGGAGCCCAGAAATTGTAGGAACATATTAGTGCAAAAACACTTCAATGGGTTTGTCTGAACAACTGGTGCAGCATTCGTGTACTTCTGATGGAGGGACATGGTACCAAAACATAGCAGTGTTCTTCAGAAAGCAGGAAGGCAGCACTTAGCCTCTTTATTCCAGCTTGTTCATTTAATCCTAGGCAAACAGGAACTTTGGAAGTTTTTCAAGCTAAAATAATAGCAATAAAATATCTAGATAAGGGAGCTGTTTTACATTAAATGGGAAGGAAAAAAAAAACAAACACACACCAAAAACCAACAGCCGGGAATTCCTAGCAAAAAGATTCAAGTATGCAAGTAAGGAGGTGTGGGAGGGCAAGAGATGGGATGTCACATACCGCAAAGAAGAAAAACTATTGCATATTTAACAGAGTGCAAGATTTTTGTATGTAAACCCATCAGGTTCTGAAAGCCCATTTTCCTTCTCTTCCTTCCTAACCATTCCCCTCTGTGATGCGACGGGGGGCACACAACACCACCCACAGCCCCTAGAGAGGCTGCATTTCCTTTTCCAGAGGGACTGTAACCCAATTCTACAGTCACACGTCCTGCAGTTTATTAGGATCCATTCCAACACCAAAATCAAACCCAAATCCCACACTTTGCCAAAACAAAGAATAACAGAGTCCCATCTCAGGGCCCGTACTCCTGTGCATCCCACGAAGCTTGCAAGGGAGCAGACCTGTCCACATCAGGAAACGTGTGGATCCTGCACTTCCTGACCTGGCAGATTGGCCTCACTCGCCTGGCCTCTGCGTTGGACTGCACACATTGTCTGTTGTTCCCTGGCCATAGCAGCCAGTAGTCTGGAAGAGAGGAAAATGGTGGCTGACATCCATGGAAAGCAGAGAACATCTTTATCTCAAGGAAAGAGGGAGAACCTTCTTCAAGGCAATGCAAGAAAATCATTGTCACCAAAATACACACTTCATCGATGAAGGCACACAGTCTGATCCTAGTGTGAGTTTTGAATAAGAAAATGTTTTCCCCCCTTTTATGCCAGACCACAGTCTAAAATTACCCATCTTTACCCCAGCAGAAAGAAAACAACATTAAAATGCTAACAAAAACATTGCTTAAGAGCTTCAAGTAACTGCAGCCTCAGACTTCTCCCCTGTAGCCAGGACTGTATTTTGGAAAAGGGAAGAAGAGGAGTGGGAAAAAGTCCCACCACACGTTCACATCACCTCCACCTTCTGAGAAATCTGATTAAACTTGGCTGACAGAGGCAAACATGACCAGCATGGGCGATGGTCTGTCTGTATGTGCCTGACAGCCTCACACACGGCACGATCACGTACGCTCATTTTTTCAAGTGTAGTTTCCTGAGAAAACATGTGAGGGAAAGGCATTTTCACTGGCACTCCAAGCAAAAACTGTGTTTAATCTGGCACCCTGCACAAGTACTCCATTAGTTTCCAATTCAAGAACAGAAAAGAACAAATTAATTGACCAAAGTCTTAGAACAAGCCTGGTACCGTGCCTCCGAATGGAAATGAGGTGAATCGGGCTCCAAACAGCCCTGCTGCTGGCGGCCAGAGTCCTCCTCTGCCAACATGTGCCCACAGGACACCCGTGGTTCTCATCAAGTGATTGCAAGGAAGACAGTAGATTTTGATGCATGTACCAAGAGAACTCCCAGCAGTCAAAACCCCCACAGACAACTCCAGTGAGCAGACATATGGACACACACACTGATCAGGGTACCAAGGGGTCCAGCCTACACAGACATGAACCAAAGCACTGATCAGTGCTGCAACATGCTGAACAAAAGGGGACGGGCAAAAGCCACCAAAAGGCTGCATTCTGAAATCTATCTTTACACAGGAGGTTAAGCAGAAGGAGTAAGCAAGTGAACGTTTTCACCCCGTGTGTGCAGTATCCCCCAAGGGTTCAGTCATCGCAGAAAGAACCCAAGCCTTTCTATAGATCTGCCTCGGAAGCTGAACACTTCAGAGAACAAAATTAACTTGGTGGTTAGCTTGCCTTGCCAAAGAATTGTATTACACAATTATCTACAGAAGTCAAAATCAGGCCAACATTTAAGGGCCACAAAGGGAATAATACAATGATTGCGAAGGAAAAAAGCAAACAATGGCTAGGTGCTCTTATTTGTTTGAGTCATATACACAGTGGCATTCATAATGAATACTAATTCTGAGCTCTGCTTTATAAGGCATATTCCTAAAAGGAACTTATTTTCTAATTATGAGCTCCAGTGACCATGCACATTAAACAATGAAAACAAACGGCAGTAGATATTAAAGTGGTGACAGTCCCATTATCTCTCAAGCAATGAATGAGAATAAAGCTGTTGGCCATCCTCATAGGCAAAATTTACTTGAAATATCACTTCTAGCCAAGTTTCTACAGCTGTCAGCTTACTCTCCTTCTATCCATACCAAAAAGAGGCAACTGGAGAAAATTAAATTAAAGATTGGTATTCTAACCTACTAAGAAAACCTATAGTTTAGAGATCAGGTCCTTAGAGTGTTCTTGCTAGCTTTCTAAAATCAAAAGCCCTAAACAATCACCCTCAAAAGAGATTGGGAAATGACTAGAATTTTTTCCTTCACGATGTTGAACTTCTAAGGGATTCCCTGCTCACTGTCCTCCTTAAAAATGCAGGGGCAGCAAAGACGTGATGTTCTAGGTGAAGTGTTCCTCAGGCACAGGAGGCATTGCTGTTTTGCCACAGAGCACCTAAGGCATCTACGAGCCCTTCTTCACCTCCCTAAGAGCCTTCATCAACAAGCACAGCAGTTCTGCATTTGTCAGCTGAAAGGCGTTAGGTATCTTCTAGACATCACCTCAAGGCTCGGCTAAGCCCAACAAGCAAAAGCAGAAGTTTGATGCTTAGCATACCCAGCTCCCTAGGGAGGGTTTTATTTCCTATTTTACTAGATGCATTAAGCAAGAATGAAAGATGTGATAGTTTGCAGTGAGCAAAACTTCCAGCTTCAGCCTTGCAGCAGGTGAATTTCACAGCTAAACTGTATTACTGAGAGCAAGAAACCACCGCCTGATTTTGAAATGGCAGGAAAGGAAAGGATGTGCAGCTTATAGTAAAGCTAAAACTCCCCCTTGTAAGACCAAACAATGTCACTTAATGGTTTTGTGCCTGATTATTGCTCCCAGCACCACAAGTCGTTCCAGACAGGCCCATAAACAGAACAAAAGCCCAGAAATTTAACAAAAGCTCAGAAATCTCAGAGGTAAAACCTACTGCTTTATCAGTGGCATAATCTATAGGTATTTCCTCGTGCAGCTTTTACCTTAAACATGCAATAACTGGCACAATACCATCATCGCAGGGCTGGAACCAAAAATAAAAGATGTACAAGACCGCACAGAGAAATCCCAGGCTTCTCCCGGGACAGGCACACGGACACTGTAGAGTTACATTTGGAAGACATTCGAGTTATCCCCACACAGCCCAAGCAAGAGACTGGCACTGAGAGAACAGCAGCTCATTCAGTTCAGGGAGCCAGACTGCTCAGTGACTCCTCAATGTCCCAAACCTTAAAGATCCACCTCTAGCAAGTCTGCCAGTGACTACACAGAACAGTCATTCAAGGACAATAGCATGTGATGAAAGAATATTCAGAGTCAAGACTGTGTAAGATTTTTTGCCTTCTATGCACCACTGCATCTTCTCGCCAGGGAGAAAGGATGCAAGCTGGGTCTCGCCTTAGTCTGAATTCCTGAATAGAGACACAAATAGCAGTAATACAGGCATACGCTTAAAAACAGGAGTCTTATGCTGATTCATATTGAAGCCAGGCCAGAGAATGACACAGGTTCCATATAGGAGAGTTCAAATGTTCTGAACAAGATATTCAATTTACATTTCTTTTAATAAAAATAGATCTGCTTTATTCAGAATTGCTGCTATTCCTATTGTAGCTGGTAAGAAATGCAAATTCCCAGAAGAAAAATGCATTATTCACTTCCAGTGTGTGAATCAAGAAAGACTGGCATATATCAGACTGACTCGGAGGTGAGTTCAACTAACACCGATCGCATGAAAAATAAACCATAGGATCTACTCATCACACAATACCAGCAGCTGAAATCATGCCGCAAGAGATATATTTGTGACCTATCGTATGACACTCCCAACATATAGATTTTTCTGTGTGAGCACATAAGTGTAACCTAGCAACAGTCAGAGTCTATACCCTTTTTCACATGCATCCAGCCCAAATAATGCACATCTTTTGTCCCAATCCCTAACAGGCTTTTCTGGCAGAAATTAGTAAAAGAACAGTGCTCCCAAGAAAATTATGAACTACATACAAATACCAACATACTAAAAAGGAGGAGTATATTCCAGAAGACTAAAGGCTTTGTCAGTGTAGTTTTCAGTCTAATGACCTCTGGCTGCTATATATATATATATAACCAAAAACCCTGCTTAGCTCCAGGAAGGTTTACTGGCACTTCATTTCAAGTCTAGGACTGTCATCCTGCTTTTCGTCTTGTTGCCTCCACTCAGCATTCTGAGCTCCATCTCATGGTTACTGCAGCCAAGGCTGTACCCAGCCTTCATATTCCCAGCCTTCCTTGTTTTTAGGTATGTATGTAAGCAGAATGCCTTCCACTTCTGCTCTACATACCGCTTGTTCACAGTGCTTTCCTTCCCTGACACCCATTCCAGATGAGAACCACAAGCTTTACCCAAGTTACTCCCATGAACCAGAAGCATCAACCACAAGCTGTCTAAATGCAGCCCAGCAGGAACAAACCTGTAAAGCAAATAAGCTGTTTCCAAGGGCCCCCATCACCCACATCATCAGCATTTTGGGATGCGGTACTTTGGACTAGACTACAAGCACCATTTGTGCTCCAGGAACACAGCTTCCAGTTTAGTTTTCTCCAAAAAGGAATCAAATATGCACCCTGAATTTACTCAATTATTCAAATTTAAGTGCAGTAGGGAGGGACAATCAGGAGAATTAGCTTCAAAAAAAAATGCAATTCTAATGCAAATTAACTGTCCAACACCAGTGCACTCAGAAATCCATGGGGTCTAACTCCCACTGCATTTGTTGCAAAGGGCCAGTACTACACACTTCAAAGATGCAAGATCACTAGATCTGAGGAAGAAATGTTTTCCTGTGCGGGTGGTGAGGCAGTGGCCCAGGTTGCCCAGAGAAGCTGTGGATGCCCCATCCCTGGAGGGGTTCAAGGCCAGGCTGGATGAGGCTTTGGGCAACCTGGGCTGGTGGGAGGTGTCCCTGCCCATGGCAGGGGGTTTGGACGATCTTTAAAAGGTCCTTTCCAACCCAAACCATTCTACGATTCTAGGATGCTCTGCAGAAAGCAACAGGGGCCAACCTGAACCCAAGGAAATCTTGTCCTAATTCCAAGTTAGGTATCTGTTCAAAACCCTCGAAACACTAAAGCTTTGGTATCTCTTCCAGAATGCTTGTTTACAAGTGACTGAAACGAATTATACCAAGTTGTATATTTTAGTTGTTCTACCTCCATGGCATCTGAATTATTTTCATTGTTAAGACACAGAAGTACTTGTTTTTGAAACACATTACAGGGACATTATCAGGTTAGATATAAGCAGGCGCATTAAGTGGAAGGCTGAATAAAGATAAATCTTTGACCGCTACTCCAGTGTTTTACTTGCAGCATTAGGCAACACTTCGAAGATGTATATGCTAATATACAATGCCCTGTCCTCCAACCAAATACATTGCTTGGGTTCTTTACTGGAAATTCTGCCAAAAAGGGCTTTAAGGCAAATGCTAGTGTTTTCTGTGTGCATTCTGACTAGGCAAAAAATGAATGTTAACATACACCTCCCTAACTATCCAAAGCTTAAGGTTAGTAGGAAAAAATATTTGTATATATTCATATGGGGGCAGCGTTTGGGCTCATGTGTCTAGTACTGAAAATCAAGTACCTATTTCCATAATCAAAGCTCAGGTCTTCAAGAGTCCTCTCTGTCTACTGGACAGACTTTATCCAACAGCTGGATCCAGCATGCGGAGTGCTTCTTAAGCTACACACTTGAATAAGAACATCCATCTCTGAAAATCTAAATGCATTAAAAAAAGCAAGTGGTTGGTTTTATGTACGTATGTATAGATGAGGAAAATAAGAATGACTGAAAAGCCTCATCTAATAAGTATAGTTCTATTTATCCAGAAGTCAAGCTTATCTCCTGCCTGTGGATACACACGTACCTTTGAGAGGCAGTGGGAAATCCCAACTGTAAGTGTCCTGAAGGAGCATCTATTCTTAATGACTTGGACTAGCTGTTTTAAATGCCTTGATCAGTGGTCTGTAAACCTACACACAAAAAGAAATGAGGTTTTGGCACTTTTCAAAAGAAGGGGTTGTAAGCCAAAAGGGGAAGAAAAAATCCTTTATGAGGTCTTCCCCACACTACTCTCTCCTGGTTTTCCCTAACTATTAAATGGCACAAGGAACACAGATGTCAGCTGCATTAATGTCCCCTCTGTATGGGAATTCAATACTGAACTACATTTTTTAAAAGCACCCAAATCTGCAGCCTGAGGCAACTTTGGAAACCTAAGCAAGACATTCGTAAACCTTCCTCCTCCAGACTTTGTGTCGACCCACAGGCAGCCACAAGCACCAGGAAGAAAATCCCAGATCCTACTAGGAACCTGAGCTCTAACTTATTTTCATTCCTTTTATTTAGACACCCAAGTTCAAAAATTCTCTGGCTGAGTAGCCACAACAGAACAGCTATTTCCAGAGTGCAGCAGGTAAATATATAACACACCAAGGATCACCCGTCAGCAGGGCAGCAGAGTGCCCCACAAGCCCCGGTACCCATCAGCAGCTGGGAGGCTGGTCCAAGTGCTCAGAACCCAGCACCATTCCCAGCTCCAGGTGTGCTAGAGATACTCCCTGCCCACCTTCCTCCGCTCAGAGGACATGTTCCTGAGGACAGGAGCTCCCTTTCCTTGTGGTCTCTGATAATCAGCAGAGCAAAGACTAATTCCCTCCTCTTGGTGCCTGCAAGAGGAACAGGCTGACACAAAGCTGCAAGCCACTGGTAACTGCACATAAGAGAGAAAAATACATAATTGAGGCAAATTAGATTTGGAAGAAAACACTGAAGGGAAAGGAATAAACCAGTACTCTTCATCAGCCGAGACATCACTTAGTCATGATCTGGAGTGTTCACACCTGCTCCGCGCTGTCACCAGCTCCCACAGCTCCGAAACGCGCGGCAGCAGCACCCCGACACCTCTCCTCCTGCCAAGCCCCAGCAGCGTACCAGGATGGGTTTGTCATTCGCCTTCCCGTTCAGTTAATCCCCGTAACACCTTCAAACCTCTGCAGAGTATTTCACGCAGAACGTCTGCGCAAAGCAAAGCAGCGCCATGGGTCTGCCTCCACCAGCCCGGTGCAGACTCTGGAGCTGCTGAACACACCGGCGACTCTGCCACAGCACAGCCATATGGGCCAACAAACAGCCCTGCTCTGCTCACCAGTGGCCATCATTCTTTTTTTGATCTGTTGTATCACAAAGCCGCAGTTCAGAGAAATACGCTGCTCTGCCTTGGCTAAGCCAGACAGATGCAAGACAGGTCGTGGAGCCAGGGTGTTCGAGCAAAGAGACTACTAAAGACCTAGGAGGAAATTCTGCATAGACTCTGCAGGTACAGGGCATCTACAACACATACATGTTGAAAGCCCTTTCAAGTGCTGCTCTGTGTGCCTTCATGGACTGGAAACCCTTTGGAAACACACCTCTGAATAGGGATTCGGCAGTACTTTCCTGACTAGGGACCCAGATGACAGGAGAATAAAGGATACAAGATCTTTATTTTCTGCACCTCGAAAATTCCTTCCCAGTCCCCCTTTCTTTCACCCCTCAGCAGTGGCTATTTATCCACGTTACATCCATGCAGACCTGGTTAGTTCAGCTCCTGCTCCATTACCAGGGCTTTGGCAGGTGAGACAAGGAATGTTTTGTCATTGTGATAAACATTCTTTGTCGTGATGTGATATTTTCAACTACCAAAAAAAGTTTGTATTGCACCTTCCAACAGCCAGATCAGTCCTTTATTTGAGACGCAGCGGTGACATGAAAATTCAGCAGCATAACTCTTCCTTCCCAATTACAGCTGCAGACAGCCGCATGGATTGGTGCCTGTAAAATGTAAGCTTCTGCCTTCATGGAAGTGAAATAACCTCTGTAGACTAAAAACAGAGGAGGAATAAACAGAAACCAACCTCAGGTCTTGTAACTCATATTTGTGCCTGCACGTGGTTGAGTGTTGAAAGTTTCCAAGGCAAGACAAGGGGCAGATTTAAAAACATCTTTTTGAAACTGCAATACAATTGCCAGATTCATGGTTTTCAACCCTAACTGTTCGAAAAAGTCCTGGGTTTCCCATCTTACTTGGTCAGACATCCTCTTCTGACTCTATAGTGTGGAAATGACAGCACTGTCACGATTCCCAGCTCCTGGTCTTCTGCCACAGCAGAACCTCCATCCTACATCCAAACAGTCCGGGCAAGCACAGAACCACTCCTCCCACCTATCCAGAACTGGGGTATTTATCCAAGCCAAACACTACGGCTGTCTCTACATATCAACTTGTAACTCAGCTTGTAATGAATCCTTGGCAGGGCCAGCTACAAACACGACACTTGTCCACACATCAAAGCTAAGTGCTTAATTTATGAACAGAGCTCCAGTTTATGGTGCTGCAAGCCCAAGCCCTGTACCCAAGCCACCAAGCAGCTGACCAGAATTATTTTATGTCTGTACGGTGAGAAAACTTTCAGCTCCCATACAATTGTAAAGCACGTTGATCTGCACCATATAGCATGTTATTACCCAACAGCTGGTTCGCAGTGTGTTTTTTCTATCCATTGCTGTAGTTGAGTGCTGCCATCAAACCAAATCAGAAAAAGAAATTACTCTCTTATTCAGTCTGGAACATGACATACCCACCTTCGCTCATCTTACTACAATGACTGCCAGAAATCCATAAAACCAGTTAATCCCAGGTCTGGAGCTTGTTTCATCTGACACTCCTCAGCAAAGCAGTGAGCAATATCCTGACCACCCCCAAAACTTACCTGTACCCCCTCAGGTAGCCTCAAATCCCAGCCTGAGTCCAGTAAAACCCTGTCTCACCATTTAAGCACCACAAAGATGTGCTGAAGTCTGTGACAAATAGCAAGCAGACCAAACGGTGTGTCCAGCTGCTGGTGAGTTTACCTGTTTAATGACAAAACACCGCTCAGCATAACCAGGTGCCCACTCAAAGCCAAGGCAGCAGGAACGAGCTCCTGGTACCCATCAGCTGCTTCACCAGCTCTTACACTGCAAAGCATCCATCGGGTAACTGAGTAACAGCAAAGAAAGTTGCAGCATGGATACCATCACCTGCAAACCTCTGAGCTGTCAACACTCCTAAATGGCTGTAAGGCAGAAGAAAGGGGAGAATGACCCTACAGCAAGAGACGTTTGTGTTGGGGTTTCTTTCTGGCCTAAATCTCTGAAGGAATTAAATTATTTTTCTATACTTCTGATTAACTGCTGAAAATACTGCTGATTAACCATCCAAACACAAAATGCTGGCTCTTATAGCCGTGTTCTTTCCTTCTCTTTCAAAAGATATTAGCCACAGCTCAGATACTTAAGTGTATAAATTCAGCCAGGCATGTTTAATGAAAGCTTTACCTCCTATCACAGCATTTTTAAAGTAGAGAATAGGCTGCCTTTTACCCTTCCAGCATCATAATGAAAAAGTAACTCTTTCCATGGAATTGGAGAAAATACCACAGCTAGCAGAGCCCTGTTGAGAGACAGATTAATTATCTACTTGAACGTGCATGCAAGAGTAAGCTTGTCACAGCAAGGGAAAAAGAAAAAAATCCAATCGGTTAGGGAACAGCAGTAAAGCTGCGGTGCTAACGTCCTCCTCCCTTAGACCTTCTGCACAGCTCTGTGCAATGAGAGAGGTATTGCATTCAGAAACAGCAACAAAGCAAAATCAGGCTGGGAAACTCACTGTCCTTGGAATGGGACAAGACAGGTACAACTTGCAAACCACAGAGCTGCCTGACCACACAGTGCCACTCCGCTCCATTTTCTAGAGGGGGGGAAGGCACACTGTGCATGGCCAGCCTAGACGGGAACACAATGCCCTGCAAAACAAGAACGAAACCGTAGCCACAACCTGCAGCCTCAAACAAGCATAACCAAAGGGAAGGCTTTCTCAGGACTGGATGTTGCCTGGAGCTGTGCATGGCCCAGAGACACCCAGTGGCTGCATCACACATCACAAGCACATATAATAATGGGAAGGTTGGGGAGAGCATCCCCCCCAGTTCATTTATTTCATACAACCTCAGATTGACATGATACTTCTCTGCTCACCTCCAGCTCTCAGAATCGGGTGGGAATGGATAGGGAGGTCTAGGGAACAGATCCGATTCTGAATGAGAGCCAAACAGCAAGAAAGCTCAGAGAAAGCAGGAATCTGCAAGGTTTCACACCAAGCTTTATCTTGCACCTGTAGATGTCTCCAACATCCTCTGGCCCTCCCTGTGCTCTGCCATTCCTGAAAAAGTCACTGCAGGTGAGACTTTGCCTTGTTTGAGGTCTCTGGCTGAGTTTGGGAAACCATTTACCTGCAGCCTCAGACGGGGCAAATGCTGTGCCTCGCTGAAGGTCAAATGGCAGCTAAATGGTCCTTGTTGAGCTGCTACCGTTGCCAGCAGCAGCTACAAAACAAAAGTAAGGCATCACCCTTCACATTACTAGCAGCGTAGGATTAGACTCTATACCAGAAAAAGAGAGAAGGAAAATAGATCCAACCAAAACGAGTTTTTAGCAGCTCTAAAAAGTATAAGAAGAGTTTCCTTTAACCCAAGTAGCAGCAAAGTTGCAAAAGGTGGTATGAACAATGGGTCTCCCACGCATTGCATGGGATCTCCAACTTGGCTTGACCCCACCCGACCCAGCTTTAGGCACTGGTGAAATACCCAAGCTGGGCACATCAAAGGCAGCTTCCTCTAAGGTCAATGGATGGAAGTCATCATCTAGACATAAGCATGTCTCCACCTCTTATTTCAGAACCAACGATTAAGTAGTATGAATCCAAAACAAACTGTATTGGGAACAGCTGGATCACACAGGGCCAACTGAACAGATTAATATTATGCTCCCTTAATTGGCCTCTCTATTGTTAACTCTGAGTAGCAATGCTCAATTCAGATGAAAGTAAATGGTGCAAGCACAGTAATCTCCAGAGAGACACAGAAATGCATATTTTAAGCTTCTTTGTGGCTCCTTCTGGAAAATAGCAGGGCAAACTTTTTTTTACAACCCATACCACATGCACAAAGACAAATGCAGCCTTCAGCCAAGTTCCAGCAAAGACAACTCAGTTTTTTCTAGAACCAAATTGTCATTTTTCTAAGGAAACAATGCTTTCTGGAAATAGCAACTATACTGTAGCAAAGGACAAAAATCAGAGAAAAGTAATAGGTCAAGTGCACGAATGGGTGACCTGACTGTGATCATTCTGCCATAAGAGACTTAGGAACAGTTTCACTCCCTGGCAGAAAGCTCAGATATGCAGCGGCACCAGTAACCCTGAAACACTGCAGTGACTCATTTGTGTTCACCCAAGTATCAACTCGGATGCTCGGGGGAAACGACGAAGGCATCAGACAGGACACAGACCAGCCAAGGGGATGACATGTGGCAGGAGGCGTTCCCAGAACACAAGCTGATCATGGCACACTCATGACAAAGAAAACACCACAAGATTTCATGTTCCAGCACCCCTGACCCTAACACACATCCTGAATGCAGAGAGGAACCAAGGGAAACACCCCAAATATTGCAGGAAAACTCGCAGACAGAGCAGCCATATAAACCTGAGGAAACAGAGCAGGAGAGGTTGATCACTGTGAACAGCACATGACTAGTGTGAAATGAGAGAGCACATACAGGCTTGCAAGGCTTGAGGTCTTCTCGCAAGCAGAAGGCAGTGTCCAGGATCCTGCTAGTCCCGTAAGTCACACTCTTATCTGGTCTTGTGCTCAGCTATCAGAATTGGCAAAAAAATAAGAGAAGAACAGGTAGGGGACAGAGCAGGGTCAGCTGCAGCCTCCTCCTCTCAGCTGCTCAGAGCTCCAGCTCCCAATATTTGCCTCCCTCCTTCATCCCTGCCCAAGCAGCCCCCTCTCAGCTATGCCCATATGACTCAAATTTGAGGCACTTGCTCTGCACCACCGTGCATACAGACACTGACACTCAGACCACGTTCTACTTCGTCAGTGACACATATAAGCAGCAAAAAATTAAGAGGCAAGGTTCCTTCTCATTCCCTCTTCCTGCGTCATTAGAGCCTCATCTTTTGCTCTGCGAAGCTTTTAAAAAAAGAGAAAACAGATCTGAAACTAAATGGGAGGGGTGTAAAAAGTGTCTGGAACAAAACACCATATGTGCAATGCCTCTTCTCCTGTTCTGGGAGCTGCAAAAGCAAACAGCACCTTCCCCGACAGAAGCAACAGGGCTGTGTTAAGTAATTGGAGGGTGGGGGGAGAGGAAAGGGGCCAGAAAAACATATGCTGTCCACAGTTCAGTTCAGAGCCCCTTCCAGCAGCCAAGAGTAAGGAAGTTGCAGAGTGACAGCTTCGCTGCCTTGCTGCCCAGCTGGCTCTGACCTGCCTCGAAGCAGCATCCAACACCCCGGGAAGGGCTGCCTTTGTTTTCCACACTGTTGGCTGGTGGCCTTATGCACAGGATTACAGAACACTGCTTTCCTCATGAGTTCTCATGGGGCAATTTATTTTCATTGGCATAAGCAGAGAAGGAGAAAGCCAGTGTGATCCACTCTGTGGCAGCAGGACGCTGTGAAAGGCAATTTTACATGCGCACAGCATAGTGTCATAACACAGTGAGCCCATCACACACACCCTGCCTTAGAAGGGAACATTTCAGGAGAGACCTTTGACTTCTGCAGATAAGATGATGCCCTCAATCCCCATCACCCATGTTCTGCTACATCAAAGTAAAAACCAGTTCTGACTTCCTTCATGACTTTCAACTCCCCATGCCCTCATATTTCCACAGCAGGCTGCCCTGTGAAGTCACAGAGGATCTTCCCACCCTGTTAGCATCATCTCCTCCTCGTTACACCCAGCCCAGCCCATGCCCCAGGCAGAGCACTGGGTAAACAGGACCAGAGGATCGCACTCAGTGATCCTTGCTGGCATTACAGCTCACGGGCAGCTATTAAAAGTGAGGACCAGACTAGTGAAGAGCAACTTTCTGTACATCTGTGGTGATGCAAACTGTTCCACAGTCAATGTAGAAAGTACCAACGGTCACACTCTGCTCTCATCAGCTGCACTTACCCTCGCGGGTGCTGAACACCAGCCAGGCTTCTTCCCTCCCCGTCCCTCACATTTGTTGTGCCCACTCTGACCCTTCAGACCTCATAAACACTAAGGCAGCTTGGCACACCAGATTGCAGAAAAGCTTCTTTTTCCCCAATACTTCCAGCCTGCAGTCAGTCCCTCACACCCCAGCTCTTCCAAACTGCGGCTCAGAAACACGTCCCCTGACTTGTTTGCCGATATCCGTGCAGCTGACCAAATGCTTAGCTCTGCTGTAGTGCTATCATATGTAAATCTTCAAATACTTCAAATCAAAATGAGAAGTTACAAAAAAAAAAAAAAACCAACCAAACACAAACAACTTAAATGACTGCTAAAATCATCAATGTATCAACTGCAATGGCAACATTTTGAAGGATTTTTCTGGTGCTTTTTATTATTACTATTATGACATCTGCAGAAGGCAAGCCAAGAAGAGAGAGAAATAGATGGAACCAAGCCCTGCATCCAGGCAAGCTCTCTGTGAGCAAATGCAGATACGTTTCAGGGCTGGCAGAACACTGTGCTGAAATTAAGTGGTGTGGGTTCTGATGGGAACACATTTTTCAGATCTGGTATGAAATCTGTAATGCATGCCACTGAGTAAAAGCTCCCATAGGCTGTACAGCAGCACCTAAATATTTGTCTTACTGCTGTTCACCCACAGCTGGCACACCTTCAGAGACTGCAAAGACAAAGCCAAACCAAAGCTCAGACTGACTTTTCTACCTCCAATTTGCATTGCACTTTTCCCTCCAGGGATCTCACATGGTTTGGTTTGGATTCCATCCCAGCTCAGTCCTGAACAGAGAGATGTATCAAACAATTTCAATGCACCGACACATTTCATTGTAAATTTAAGTATTTGAAATGACTTTGAATGCACATTCTTGACATTTCAGTACTATCCAGGATAACTTTTTAATCCACCCATTTTTTACTAAGTGGTTAGCGCATCGGGCAATTGGACTAAACCAAAGCAGAAGGAGATTGCACCAAGACAGATCCATAGAATGAAAGCTGTTCGGGTGGAGCACCACCTTCCCATGGGAAATGAAAATTTCATCACTAGCTATTCAAAATTCAGTTGTACCAAACACTGACCACTATGAAGCAGGACAAAGCCATGAGCCAGCAGCAAATAAGGCAAATAAGCTAGTTCTGACTTTCACCCCTTTCACTGCAGAGGCAGGTAAGGGGACAATAAAATGCCAAATGCCTCGAGGGTGTGGGGCGAATATGCAGGGTCAGAGCCAACTCTGCTACTTACACAAAAGGCTGCCCAACAGAACTAGTCACCAGCGAGCAAAGGCAGGGTGAATACATACACTGTGCGTGTGCGCATATATAGCTATGCATACACTAAGGAAATACCATGAGGGGTCAAAGTCATTCTTCTCACTGTAACAAATAACTCTGGCAGCAGTAAAGGACAGTTGGCTCGTCCACTTGCCATCAGTGTCCCCCATGCACAGTAAATGGGGCTCCCAGTTGCCAAAAGCCACAGGGTGCAAAAAACAGCCTGACTTCAGATAAATCATTGCTGGGACTGAACCTGCAACAGGTATACTGGGTGCATGGAGAGAGAACCCCAGGGGGGGGAAAAAAAAAAAAGCCAGAAAACACAGCTTATTAAACTGTAAATGCTTTGATACAGAGAATCTTGTGTGTTCTTACATTGGCCAAAACAGTGGCCCAGAACCGGTTCTCCTTTCACAATCCAGTACAAAGGAACCTGAAACCAGTATTGTCTAGCAATGGCTCCTCGTGGGTCCCATGAATAAAGGGCTTGGCAATAACCCAGCAGCCACAAGCCTTATGACAGCTTTCTCGGGAACTTGGGAGAATGTGACTTCTTTCCAATAACTCCCTTAGGCTCCCAGAGGAATTCCCAAACAGCTTTTCAAGCCTTAGGAGTCGGGCCAGTTGACAGCAAAGAGGATACCCAAAAGGCACGGCAATGACAATCCCGCTGCAGAGCAGGAACACAGGCAGGCAATAAAGCTGATGCTAAACAGGTCCACAGTAAACTGGCCCTAGCCTGATGTAAACAGTAGAGCACTGCCAAAATCAAACGGTCATTTACTGACAAAGAGAGCAAAGAAACATAAAATCCCCAATAGAACAGTAAGAGGTCACAGACAACGCTCAGAAAACAAATGTTTCTCAAGGCTACCACTGCACCTAGAAGAAATCTCCTTTTCTATTTCTGACCATAGCTCTTGTGTCCTCACCTCTAGCAGGGGAGCAGCGTCTTCTGGGCGGTTCTTGTTTTCTGGCATAAAGGCATTCTATTATCCATTCTTGTGTGTGTGACAGGAAAGTCCCAGTCATCCCCCAGTTTCCCCCAGATGTCCTGTTTTGCTCTGACAAAGGCAGAATGCCCAAGCAGCAGCACAGGCAGAGCCCCAGCAGCACAGCCCCAGCCCACCACCCCTGTAGCTGAAGCCAGGAATGCTTGAAAGAGGGCAGCAAGCTGGCACTTCTCTACAGCAGCGATAGTTCTGTGCTCCACAAACCCTTCCTCAATCAATAAAGTGGCTGCACACGTGCTGGGAAGAAAGCCATTCTTTCACTCACCTACCATTTTGTTTGGCAGGATAGAAGGGGAAGTGTATTTGTTCAGGATGCATTTTAAGACAGAGCATCTCTGCTTTAAACTGACCCCACACACTGGGGATGTAGCTCATTAGAGAAGCAGAAAAATACACCTCCTTTGCAGAAATGCAAATACAGCCAAACACACCTCTGGCCCCAGTGCAGACAGGTGGCAAGCTTTGTGTAACACTGCGCACGGCCAGCGTTCACCCACGTTGCAGATAAAGCACTGCACTGTTCCCTTATTACAGAACCGAGCAGAATCCGCACACACACATTCATCTTCAGAGGTTTCTCATTAAAAAGAGAAAAAGCCATCTTTCACGGAATACACGCACTTTCTTAATATTAAGCTTTTTAGCTGCTCTACGGAGAATGGCAAATGTCATAAATCAAGAGAAGTGAAGCAGCTTGACAAGGTTATACAAGAAGTCTGTGGGAAAAAGCCCTGGCTGGGGGAACACCCCAGGGAAGAGAACCCATGTCCAGTGCTCAGCATGCCACACATCAGGCCACAGGGGTGGGAGGGTGAAAGGTGGAAAGATGTCTTTGTTTTATGCCAACTTGGGAGAGAGACAATTTAAGGAATTAAAATAATTTGGGGGGTCTTCAAAATACTCAGCATAAGGAGATGGGAAAAGCGCTCTCCAAACAGCTCTGGGGAGAGCAGAGGTATATACAGTTAAGAACCATTTTGGATCAGGCAGTGATTTGAAGGCAAGCTGCAAACAAAACCACAACCTTGATCTTGTTTTACTTCGGCCAAAAATGAATGCAAAACCCCAACCAAACCCATCAGTCCCTGTGGGCACAGCTCAGGCAGCCTATTGTTCCGAGAGGACTTATCAATCACTACAGACAACCTGCTCTGATCAGGTCGCATGATTGAAGGCTTTGCTTTATTCTTCCCTCACACCACCACCCAGCAAAGTAGCAGCAGCAGCAGCGTATCAGATCAGACAAAGGAGCGGCTGCCCTTCAGAACAGGCTCCTGGATAACGGCTCCCCGATGGGCACGTGTGTGTGATTTAGCTGTGCGCACCAGGAACGTACGAGTAACACGCCACGTGTGCCATCACTTACTGCGTTTAAAGAAGCAACACAACTGAAAACAGCCAGGACATCCAGAAGTCAAGTCGGTCGTGTATCTCGAGTTTATTAGAACTTCATGACTATTTCACCTGGCATGCTGCAGCATTCCCAAGTGCTGTACACGTGCTGAAGAGTGCTAGAGCTGCTGGGATGATGGAAAGCTCAGCGAAAGGCAGCTCTCCACAGGGTGGTCCCAGCTCCAACCTACTGTGTCTCACCAGCGCACAGCCTCAGGGCTGCTCTGCAGCGAGCTGAAGATCCTCCCGCAGCTTTCTCATCCAGGGGCTATTGCGCCCCACAGTTTCCCAAACCGCTGCTACTCCAGTGCCGCTATGTTGTGATTAAAATGCTGGAAATGTCTCTTGAACAAAAAAAAAAAAAAAAAAAAAAAAAATCACCTGCAAGCAAAACAGCTTCAAAATCCATATTCATAAAGAATGTTTGAGGAACATAGAGGCTTCTCCCCCTTTGCCCACTGAAACCTAACAGTTCCTGGTCTCACACAAAACGTGCCGTAATCTCTTGCCTTCCTGCAGAGCAGTCACAGTGCATGTGTCTACCACTGTATTACCTCAATATTTTTTTCAAGAAGCACTTCTCTAACAAAAAGGAATTCACTCATACAAAGCAAACTGTATTGCTTCTGCAAAATTTCATTTGAGAATCCACAGTTAAAGCGCGGGACCCCTACGGTTCCCAGTTCTGCAGTGTGATAGCTTCAGCATCCCTTGCGAGATGAAGCGTGTCACCTTAATGCATCCTTAAGGTGCGAGAACGACCACACTGATTGGCTTCACCACCCTAAGGACACAGAAAGTGACATACTTAATCTGATGAGAGACGCTAAAGCAGTGCCTCTTAATATTTTATGAAACATTTGGCTGTTTTTAATTTTAAAAACAGCAGCTCAATAAACAAAGCAATGGCACGTTCCCTGTGGATAGCACAGCGATAGGGGCACAGCAGCCCACTCATTGGAGCGATAATGTGACATCCCACGCACCGACTCTGTCCTCCCCCCCATGTCCACGCAGAAAGCCACACACACTGGGAGCTCTCAGACTCTGCACATCAGGAGGGACTTTTCCAGAAACAGCTGTCCTTCACCAGGATGCAGCACACAGCAGGGGCAGCTTTGGGGCTGGTTCAGGACATCCAGCTTCCATACACGTAGCACCTTAATCTGGACACAACAGGCGGACACGCTCAAGTTCAGTAAGTGGTTTTAATCAGAAAAACTGCATTTTCTTCCCTACCTGGTCAGTTCTGGAACAACTGCAGATTTTGGTGAAACAAGTAATTTGAAACAAGTTACAGATTTTCATGGAACATAAAATGCGACCACCTCACTGTATTACTGCTGCATCCTCGCTTTAGGCTTACCTGCTTCCTTAAGCAGGCACTACTGGCCATGGGCAGGTCCTCACAAGACAGATCTCTGCTCCTACTTAAAACCACCATCTTTTATTCCCACTTCTGTGAAGGCTTGTAAGACACAAGACCAGTGAGAAGACAGATGGAAGGAAAAGCCCAAGCATCATGTTTAAATACAGACATAAGCATCCCCAAAAGGCCCAAATGATAGCCTTCAGCAGAGCCTGCTCTTTAATTCTTCATTCCAAATATAAACATCATCACTTATTTTTTAAGTCTTATCTCTGAGGCTCTCATAAGTTAGAAAATGCCCTGATCCCTTTCCGTTGGAGTTCAGAGACTCAGAGGTGCCAGCGCAAGAGGACTGGCTTGCTGCAGTCTCTTTAAATAGAGATAAATCTTGATGGGAGAGGACTTGCTGATACACCCAGAGAAAAAAGTTCCCACACAAAGACAGGCGGTACATTAGAGACAAAAGCACATCCATAAACTCAATGGGAATGCACAGATTGCTTTCACCATGGAAGAACACCACCTTGGGGCTTCTCCCTTCAAGAGTTAATAATTGACAAGTCCTGGCCTCACCTCAGCTTCACAATCCATCCTCTACTCTGGAAGGAAAGACTCTGAAGAAATGGAAAGTGTTAACCCAAGAAAGGGGATTATTTTGTCATCTTGCATGGAAAAGCAGGCTGATGGGCAGCTCCTGTGATCTTTCTGATTAAAATACCGCCTCAGGATATTACTCTACCCACCCCAACATGAAACAGCCAATTAGGCTGTGATATATTCATGTAATAAAGGCTTTTCTCATATAATATGTCAATCCAAGACCGGCAAACATTATATTTTCACCTTGAAGTGACCTTACAGAAAACAAACATGACAGATAAAACCAGTCCTAAAATTAGTTAAACACTGACATCTGAGGAAGCAGAGAAGTAAGAGAGTAGACGGGAGTAAGAGGAGTTAAGGATGATGAGCTGTTTCCATGAAGGGCTGTCTTACCTTTTCATTATGCATTTTATATACATGCACAAACTACAGTCACCTGCCACCTACAGCAACCTGTACAGGTACAATAGCGCATGAAACTGAACAGTGCAAAATTCTCTTCATGGCATCAGACACAACAGGGTCTGATGATCACCACGATGACCATCAACAGACAATTCTTAGACTAGTCTCTTACACTAAGGAACCTTAAGCCACACAAAAACCAGTCATAATTAAAACAAGAGCTGCCTTTGTGGAGCACCCATCCCTAGCCAGACCACCACCTCAGCTCTCACTTCTAAGCACAACTGGGATCCCCCTGAAAATGCAGATGGTCCAGTTGGGCTTCTCCACAGCGATGCCCTGCCCCTGAGGGCCCTGAAACAGCACCAATGTACACAAGCATCAGGGAAGGCTCCATACATCTTAGAAAGCTACTGAACACCACCACTGCTCACCATCTCCTCCCAGTTCGTTAGTGGGAGCAGTCGCTAGATAGGCCACAGAGATCATTAAAGATATCTTTAGGAGCACGTGTACGCGTCAGAGTCCCAGTACAGAGCATCAGCCCAGTGTCCTCACTCCTGTTCAGCAAAGCAGAACAAAGTCTCTTCTCCACAAAAATAGCAAGATAAAGTCTCTGCCCCCTTCTCAAGTAACAGGCAGTGATCTTTACATCTAACACAAGGACACCTTAAATCAGTTTATAGAAAAACATTTGCATTTTTGGATGCATCTATGGCACCTCCTGATACACTCTATTTAGCAGAGACATCTGCTCCTCAATATATGTATATTTCATATAAATCCCACGCCCTCCTAAATCCTTTCCATCGGTTGTCACTAATGAAGCTTTGTGTGCAAAACCAAGCGCATTCTGCCCCCATTAGGAAGCCAATTACAGCAGGAAAAACAAGCAATTAACAAGGTGTAAAATAAACATCCTGCCACCTGCCTTTTAATAGCAACCCCACTTCAAACAAGTCACAGTATCAGCACAGCTCTCCGATTTGGCAACTGATATTATATATGTATTTATGCAGCAGCTGCTCTTCACTGCAACAAATATTACAGGCTTACTAGATAAGGTCAGCATATTTAAAAAAATATATAGCAAGTATTAAACCCTGCTTTGAGGCTCTGAGTGTTGCTTTTAATGAAATCAGCAGCATCAGGCTTGTCTGGTATTACAGAGAAGCTGCAGCCACATCCCCAGCTTAGAGAGGTTTCTCTTCATTTCTACTTGCTTAGCAGCTTCTGTATTTGTTTCGCTAAATCCAGGGGCCTGAGCAGCTATTAAACAGCATGCAGGGCAACTGAAAATGCAAAGCTCTACACGAGTCTTTCCTCCTTCCATCACCCCTGCCTCTCCTTCTTGGCTTTCTCCACTCCCCACCATCACATACAAAGCTATACCCAACTGCGGGGGGGCGGACGCGGTGGAACAGAACATAACGGGGTAGAAAGCCACCCACTCAGAAAATCAAGAGGAAAACACAAATCAAGATTCTAGCTCAGTCTTTGCTCCTCGAGTCTGCAAGCTTCAGAGGGAAAGGAGGGGAGTCCTTCCAAAGCCACACCAGCTAGCTCCAGAGGGAGCCACTTTTCTTTCCCTTTTGTGGAACAGGGTGAATAACACACTTCTGAGTAGTTAACCAGGACTAGTGAAAGCCCAGCAGTAAATCTGCAGGATTTAATAGACTCAGAGTGGATAATGTGTCTGAGAAACAGGAGCCAAGCTTAGTATTGCATGGTTGGGTTTGGGTTTTTTTTTTTTAATCTTTCCTTCTCACTCCAACTCTCTTCTGCTACTTATTTGTTATGTTTTCCATGTCACATTTCAGTTCCTGACTAATGCCCTATTTAAACACTCATTCCAAGATTCATGGAAGTCATTTTCTCTTCGGGTTCTTCTCCCTCTGGCTTTGTTGAGATCGAAGGAGTACAACACTGAATGTGGTTCCACCAACTTTTGCAATCACATACCCAACTCTGAGGAGTTAGTCAGAGATGGAGCGAAAACTGATAACATTCCTTCTCTAAATGACCCCAGGAAGCAACAGGAAACAGAGCTTTTAACTCCAAAGAGAGCCAACAGGGCTAGCCACAGGTTTATAGAAGATTGCAAGCCATGATCAATAGTACCAAAACAAACCTTCACTCAACAGTTCTTCTAAAAAAGTCCTGAATTTAACTAATGATTCACTGTCCTTGAACACAACTGCTACCCAACTGGCAAATCAGGTTTTAAAAGACCCCAGTCTTCACTGCTGGTGATTAGCCACATGTGTGTACAAACAAGCAAAGCTGAAGAAGGGGAACAACCACGGGTGAAAAGCAGTGAAAGGTGAAAAATCTCCAGAGGGGTGAGGGTGCATGCCTAAACTTGACCTACTGCAACCCACAAAAAAAAAAAAATCTCAGCCACTGTTTTCTCATGCTACCAGTACCAGTGCTCCTTCCTACAGCCCTAATTACAGAGACAAGGTCACGAAAGACACAATCTGCCAACATGAGCAGCAGGAGGTCATATGGCCACTCAAGCTATGAAAGTATTTCAAGAGTGGTTCAGTCAGTCAGGTCACTCAGCTGACTTTTTTGTGGATTTGTTTTTAAACAAGCAGCAATATTTTCCCTTATGCTTTGTGGATGGGAGAACAGGAAGCAGGATCTCCTGGTGACTTAGTCACCCGTCCAGGATTTCAGTGCTCATCACTAACAATGCCACGGAGCAGTGGTGCCTAGCCACGTTTTGTAGGTCTACATCTACCAAAAAATGCCAAGAACAAGATTCAGCCCAACAGCGATGGTGGGACAGAATGCTGTCAGCTTTCAGAAGTGGTTTGGATCACAAGAAGTCCTGTCCTGCGATGCCCCACAACAAAGCCTGACATAACAGAAGCTGCTCCAGAAGCACATCACAAAAGCAGTCCACAGTTCTCAAAATTACTTCACAGCCCAACTAGCTCTAGGGAAGTCTCTTCTGCTCAGTGGGTTTCCTGACCACCAGGCTGTCTGAGGGCCCCAAGAATCAGCAGTTTGGGGACTGCTGCTTGTTGAAGGTGGCAAGAGACCAGAAATGGGACAAGAACTTTCTGCAAGAATGGACCCATGCAGTTCTAGGATTAGTTCTAAGATATATATTCTTGCAATTCTTCTTCAAAGAATGCTTAGAGACCTAATTCACCAATTCTTCCAGCCCTCATCCCTCTTCAGAAGGATGAAGAGACCGAATTTGACTAAACTGATGAGCTCTGGCAGCACCCACCTCAGCTGAAAAATAAGAGCTGAAAGGTGGCATGCCTCAAATGGGGACTCACGCCGCAGTCACTGCACTCAGCACGAGCTACAGCCCGTAAAACACTGACTCTAATTCCTAGTAGTCACGTGTGTGCATATCCCTTCCAACTCATTTAAACAAACTTCTGCGGTTTGGCAAATGGTCAGATCAAGCAGAGGATACACCAAGTTGAGCAGAGAACGTTCTCAGTATGTAGCAGTCTCTACAGGTCATGGATCATAAAAATCCTTATATTTTCTAAGATCAAAGCAGCTACAGCCATAAAAGACCTGTTAGTTCATTAAGCCTATCACCCAGCCAAAGCAGGTTATCCAGAAAAGACATAACAAAGTAATACTGTGAGAGCAAGCCAAGAAAAATTTTCTTTGAAAAAAGATGCTAAGCAAATTCAGATATGAGAACTAGGTCTGAAAGTTAAAATTCGGTTTTGTTTTTAAGAAATAAGCAGGCACACTTCTACAAGGCAGCTGTGAGATGCTAACCTATGGCTAATGGTATGGCTCTGCCATGAAGCCCCTGCAACAGCCGCCTTTCTCACTCCCAGTAGCAAATTTCCATCTCCAAACACAAATGCCTTTCACTGCACAGTTCAGTAAGAAAGTTACTTTGGAGCCCGGGTGCTGAAAATGCAAAGCACAATCTCCAAATTCTCTCCCCGCCAGTCCACCACTCCCCCTCCCCACCCCCCCACAAAAAAA